>NC_082393.1:22994500-23252465 GCF_031168955.1 Gadus macrocephalus
CCCATGGCTACCACACATTTGTGTTCATTTTTTAGTACAGTGCGTTCTGGAGGTTTCTGAGAAGCTCTACCCGCTGTCGGACGTGCCTCCAGCGAGAACCAGCTTATGCTCTCTAACCATTCACAGAAATATATTTAGAGGATCCAATTATAGTCGAACTTCCCACACTTTTTAATCAAATTGTCAAATAGTGTTGAAAATGGCAGTTTGTGGGGGGGATTTTGATGAGTGGACGTTCATTCTTAAATACATCCTAGGACCTAGATGCTTCTAAGGGTTAGGGTTAGGGGTATTCCCTACATCAAGTCATATTCGAAATAGAAAGGGTTTATGCTATTCTGAGTGAGCCCATGACTACACTAAACTAAAAGGTGTAATTTCCTCTTCCTGTTCTTATGAGTGCGTGTGTGGGTGTGCGTTGTACTACAAGTGGAGACACTTTGAGGATTTCAATTATCTCCACATGAAACTGTGGACCAGCAATGACCCAGAACTAAAAGACCAATTTTAGGTCTCTTAGCAGGATATGCATTCATAGTAAATGTTTGGAGAAAATAACAATCGACTCCGTCACCAAGGAAACACATCTCTTGGTGAGGTGAGATGGCAGAGATGGTTGGAGGAATTGGGTTATTGAGTAAACCACAAGGTATTTTCTCTCTTACCCATTGGGTGGTTTCATAGAGTCCTGGTTGTCGTCTGCTAACCGTAGGCTGGAAGGGAGGAACAGAATGGAGGTCATTTAAAGAAAGAGGAGAAAAGCCAGGGCTGAAAAGAGGGCCATTGTTCGGGGAACTTGATAACGAGAGCCATAGAAACACAGAGGCAGAAAAGTCCCCGGGCAACCTACTTACCACACAGGCTAATATCTGGTGGTTGTAATACTAGTCGTCACAATAAACCTCAACAAATATGCACTAAAGATGTAAAATCATGAATAAAATAACAAATACAGAAAGTGGACCCCAAAATTAAACTCATACGCAAATGGGAACACGAAATGTTGTCCATTTGATTATAACCAGTAATTCATGGAAATATGTTAACCACTTTGCCCATTTGGAGTACAGCGGGCCTACTAACATGTAATAACACTGAATGATAGGTCAGACTACCTAAAATCTGCGATGATAGGATCCATCTCTGGGCTATTAATGACTGACAACCTGGAGGAAAACAGAAAAAAGAGTCTGTTAGACAGGATCTGTCAGCGTGTACTGTAGACCTCAACAAAACAGGCCGGTGGTGTACATGTGATGGTGTACCACACACACACACACACACACACACACACACACACACACATACAGTGTGAGTGTGAGTGTGAGTGTGTGTGTGTGTGTGTGTGTGTACGAGTGCGAGTGTGTGCGTGTATAAAGTATGTGACCGAACCGGCTTGGGGAGCTTGGTCCGTCGGGGCTGTCTTTCGCCACGACAGCATCACTGCAGAAACGTTTGTTTAGAGACAGTACAGGAAGCGGCATTACAAGCACGCGTGAAAAGTGCTATGCAAGTATTTGCATAATGAGTGGAAACTGGACAATAAATATATGTAAGGAAATATGTCATAAACAGGGCTGTTCTCAACACATTTAGAACACAAAACATTGAATAGGACTCTATAACATAATATTACACACATAAAGATGGATAAATCGTATTTAAAACTGATTCGTCCCATGAGCCTACCTCCTAGCCCTATTCAACTAAATGGATCGTGGCCGCTCCTTCACACTCAATGCTGCTTCAAATAGTTTTCCACGGAAATTAAGTGAAGTGTGGTATTGATTGTTCAACCCTGTCACTCACTGGGCTACGGTTTTAAACCCAGTTCTGCCCATCCCACCTTGCCCAGAGACGATTCCGACAGGAAAACACGAAGTTCAAATGAAGTAACATTTGATGTGGACTACTCACTTGTTGCTGTCATTTTTCTTTCCGCTTCTTCTCCAATTCGTGATAAAACTCATTCCACAAGCGGGTAAGTTCCGGGCGACAAACTTACGACTCGTGACTAAAACACGTTCATGGGGCTGAGATGTGGAGGCCCTGTACCCGGTGAGCAGCAGGGATGTAAAGCCAGAAATTTTAAAGTAAAAAGTAAAATAAGACAGCCCCTGGCTCATGGGCTGCGCGGAGCCGAATAAAGATCTTCCTCCTTCCTATCTATCTGCTAGTGAAAAGGTGTTGGACCTGCCATCACCATAAAAAAGCTGCCACTTAAATGTATCGGAATCTGGCTCCTAGGTCCTAGAGCGCGTTAAGTTCATGGACGGCTCCATCAGTTGACTTCGTCTATGCAGGGCCTACTAATGACATAAAGCAAGTGACCAAAAGAACACACAACCGAAAAGTTACACTTTCGTTTTATTTTATTTTGAGTTTAATGCATAACATATTATGATCAAGCCTTTGGATAATGATTAATCTCACGTGTTACAAAATTATTTTTTACATTTAAAAAGCCTCTATTGCAAGCTTAGAAATATAAGTGGTTTTTGGTTTGTAAATATAGCATTCTATACATATGACACAACGGGGTCCTGTTACCTTTAATTACAAGTGAGTTGTGTTTAATCACACAAATGTGTGCATGTCATTTCTCACTGACTACCACATGGTGTTATTATTTACAATACAAATGGAATTTGTATGAATAACTGACCTTAACATAGAACGCTATGACCACGCTGATTAGGATGGTTAGGTCTACTGCTTCATTTAAGTGCCAATTTTACACATTGCTCAACAAAATCTGAAAGTTAAGATTGGTAGAAGTGTCTGACAAAGGATGTGCATTGTTTGGTCAGAAAATAAGCTGTTTCAGAGGGTAACGTCCACCGGTTTAAATCAGGTTTTCCCTTATGAAGAAAAAGAATCACATTTTACTTCAGCAACGTCTATGAACTAAACTAATTTGTTTAGATCTTATTTGACTCTAAAAAAAACAATAAAAAAAATCAATCACTAAGAGTTACGACTCACTGATTCAGGATGAAGGAGCTTGTAGTTACCGTGCAATAGGAGCCTCTTTCAAAGCCCTTCCCACTGCTCTTGTGCAACACAAAACGTTTTGCAAGTTAAATCCCAGAGAGATCGTGGGATAATGGGTTGACAGGCCTTTGTACAATATAGAAAAGAAACAATAATAATCTCTTCATTCACATAAGACTTTGAAATGCACCGCAGTATCACAAAAAAACAAAAAATCCACGAAAAAAAAAAAAGGTTCTATACAAATGCCAATATAAGCAGCAGCAGCAACAACAACGTCAGCCTGGGTTGTCAGCTCCCCACTGGTCTCCTCTGAAGGGTGCGACACCCTGTGGAGAAACGGGGGTACTGACTCAATAACAAATGACCCACATGCCAACCGTCCAAGCAAATCGTGTCAATTGACACGGAAATTAGGGGCTAACAGAAGAAACACATTACTATTGAGGGTTGTTGCGTTTTTTGTTGGGACCCTGAATTAATATTTCCTTCATATTCTCCTTCCCGTTGAATTCAGAATCTGAGAGAAGCGTACGGTGCAGACACAAGTTACACCACAAGGGGAGGAGCAAATGGGGAGCTGGTAGCGCTGTTTCAACATTCATATATTTGTTGCAAAGCATTGGTAAGCACATAAATTCATTCGATTTCCTTAAATGGGTTTTATATATATTTCTTTAAACAAAATTAGGATTATGGTTTGAGGAGACACTCCGCAACAGTCTGAGGGTGTTGTGGTGTTTGTGCGTTACACACTAATACAAAACATTTCATTCGTTCTCAGTTGGTATTCGAAAAAAAAAATCGAACTGAAATGTATAAGTATGAGAGTGATTTAAAATATATGAAGCAGTTCAAGTTGTTCTGAAATGGGCTATTAGTGATAAACAAGGGCTGAGAAGCAGACTAATGTTATGTGCCCAGAGTGCAGTGTGAAAAGTAAATCTAAGGCCAGTCATGTAGTATTGTTTACATTTAACCCACATGCCAATATGGGTAACACTAGTATGTATAAACAGACATTCAAACACTGGCAGAGCAAGCTTTTAATGCTATTTCGATTTGTAGAAAGGGGCATTCAAGTACAAGAGGCCACGTAGGGGGATGTAGTAATGTAGTATTGGTTTGCTTGTATAAATTACAATGAGCGTTGTTGACCGGCTGGTAATAAAAAAAAATACAAAAATCTGAACAGTCACTCTTGAACGAACGTGGTGGTGAAAGGGTTTTCTGTTTTTCAACGAGAACCGTCAAAATGCTTCCGAGGTCTGGACACACCGAGACCATCGCTCGCTGGCTGCAGGTCGACCCGTCCGGCTCCTCATATAATCTGACGCGTCCTGACATCCCGCCCCCCCCCCCCCCCTCCCTCCCGCCCAATCAGCAGCCAGACCTCAGCCATACCAGGACACGACATGACGGCGAACACGTAGAACGATTTCTGACGGAAGACCAACAAAAACAAAAAAACAACAACACCGCTCCCAAACCCAAGTTTGGAGCGGTGAGAATAATCTCTTCATGGGGGCAGCGTCACCATCCTTGTCCCCCTTCCCGGCTGCGGTGCACGCCATGCTACTCAGAGCTGTGCCGTTCAAGGCCAGGGGACGAGGAGGAAGAGGAAGAGGAAGAGGAAGAGGAGGGAGGGAGGGAGGGAGGGAGGGAGGGAGGGAGGGAGGGAGGGGGGCTTTAAGGAGGAGGCGGGCCCCCTACTCCTCAGGAGAGTTCAGACTTGCTGAGGGCGATGGCCAGCTCCAGATCCTCTTGCTCCTGCTGGGTGAGGCGGGCGAGCCGCGCCTTCTCCTCCCGCTCGCTCTCTCGCTTGGCCCACTCGATCATGTCGTCCTCCGTCGGGTACTGCTTCGGGTGCACAAGAGCCCACGTGCACACACGCACACACGCACACGCACACACACACACACGCGGAACAACAGACAAACGCGTATGCCGAGAGAGCACAAGACACAACAGGTGGACAGAAGCAGAGACATGTCTATAAGCATGTAATTGCATGAACCCAACCGAAGCTCCAACCTACATTATGTTGTAAACACAGGCATAAAAGTAATCCATACTAAGATGAAATGAATGCTGTCCTCCTGTGGACAATGTGGAGGCCATCCAATGTATTTGTAATTCATTTAAGAGCAGTTGTATCAAGCTTTAAGGTTTTGGTAATAATGAATCACAGGCTCTGTTGTGAAAATCCCAGCATGAATAATTACTGAGGAATCATGTGCCAGGGGCGGAATGGGGGAGACTAAGCCATGCTTATGGAAAACTGTTATTTCAAAGTGCCTTCACATGTGCGTGCGCAAGCGTTAAGGGCCATATATAAAAAAAATAATAAAAGAGCATAAATAATTAGAAAGCAAAAGCAAGGCTAAAGAAAGGCAAAGCGCTGGGAGAAATCCATTCCTGTTTAGCGCCTAGTAGACTGGCTACGTCTATGACTCAGGCCACAGGGGCCTGGGGCGGGGCACTTCGATGCAGACTCGTTGATACACTAGACACACACACACACACACACACACACACACACACACACACACACACACTACGTCTTCTGAAACACACATTTAAAGAACGGGGGGGCCAAATCGCAACGACCTGTGTACTCTCACCCTTGCAAACAGCAGAAATGTAATGCTCAAGAAGCAGGCAGTTTAGTGTCTTCAACGTGCAACAAGATTTGGCGCATGCATAACCAGGAAATACACGGTGATTGGG
The DNA here is from genome assembly GCF_031168955.1 of Gadus macrocephalus. Classification (NCBI taxonomy): domain Eukaryota; kingdom Metazoa; phylum Chordata; class Actinopteri; order Gadiformes; family Gadidae; genus Gadus; species Gadus macrocephalus. Next base: position 23,000,225 of record NC_082393.1, read on the forward strand.
TAGAGAAGGAGGATAGAAGGGGTGTTGATCCAGACAGAGGTCACGTGATCATTTCCTTGATACTCTCCAAACACCCTTCACAAACAGTATTGCATCCCATCTAATTGTGAAACCACACGTAGACTTTGCTGTATTTCAACTTTGTTTTGTTTAATTCAAAAAAGGGATGTGTTCTATTAAAAAAGGATGTGAAGAATGGAGCGATCCGTGTGAGGGAGAACACTGTGATAGACATGCCACAGATGCACACAGAAGCCAGAGGAGTTGCCCTTGATTTAACTCTTTATTTATGGTAGTTGACAAGGGAGCCAGAGACAGAGAGAGAGTACATGGAACATAGGCGGCCAGCCCCTGCAGAGCTGACCCTACCATGAGGTGAGACATGAACACATGAATGAAAAGATGCGTGAGTGAACAGCCGATGGGGGGGGGGGGGGCGGTGAGGAGGAGGAGGAGAAGGGAAAGTATGAAAAAAAAAAACTAAACTAAAACAGAGATTCCGAGATATTGGAAGCAGTGGTTCTGGTGACGAAGTCACTGGGAGACGCAGCCAATCAGAATACAGGCCATAGTTAGTACGTGCAGAGGTTAAAGGTCACGTCGTTTAGCAAAACATGCAAACCGAAGGTCGGGAGTTGTCCCTAGCTAGCTCGCTGGTACACAACACTGATTATGCCATTTCTCCCCAAAACTCTTGAGGAAAACACAATATGGCATACACCAACCAATAGCTAATTTCACCACCCACTGCCAAGAGATTCAAAAAGTAATTTATATAATTATATAGTTAGGCTTCCTCAGGAGCGATTAGTAGCGACAGAGATAATAATTTTATATATCGAGCAGCGATGACCATGTTGTCATGCAATCTTTGATATATTTCAACTTGTTAAGTTATGTTATATATCAGGTAAAGCTCTTACAATCTATGATTGATTAGGAACCCAAGTGCAATTGCAAACACACCAAAAATCGTAGCAAAATATGTGCAGGAATAAATGTACGCAAGAAAAATCCCATTATTTATGATAACTTACGACATACACAAGCACACGTCGAAAAAGCAAAGAAACCCAATCAAAACGATTGAGCCAACTTTGCTTGATAGTTAACTTAGGCTCACCTAAGCCGTTAATAAACTCACATTCGCAACCTATGTACCAATCAGACAAATTAAAATAACTGAGATAAATGACTGGCAGTGGGTGGTCATTGACAGAATCGTTTTCTTGGGGTGTGGATCGTGGCATTTGGCGTTTGGATCGTACAAACAATAACGGTAACAACTCAAACCTCATTCAGTGTCGGGGTGGGGGGGGGGGGGGGGGGGGGGGCAAGCTACGGACCCTGTGGTTGGGGAAGCGGGGGGGAGGAGGTGGGAGAGGGAGAGGGGGAGGTGCTCACTTTGTCAAAGCTGGCGAAGCGCTCGGGTTCGCGCGCCGCGTGCCGATGGGGGGAAGACGGGGCGAAGGGGTCCGCCGGGGGGTCTTTAGCAGGGAGGGAGGAGGAGGAGCTGGAGGAGGTGGTGGTGGTGGCGGAGAACTCCCCGGAGCCCTGGGGGTGGAAGTGCCCTCGGCGGTGGAAGGAGTCCGAGGACTCGGTCCGCGAGATGGACGATCGTTTACCTGGGGTGGGGAAGGGGGGGCGGGGACAGGAAGTGGGACAGGAAGTGGAGAGGAGAGAGGGCAGAAGATAGTCCTTAGCACAGAACAGAGGGGAACACACGATCCACGAGGGGACAGAGAGACAGACCTGTGGAGCTAGACGGGTGTTTGTGGGGTGGGGGTGTTTGGGGGCACGCTCACCTGGAGGAGGAGGGGGAGGTCTGGTGGGCGTGCCCGTCTTGGGGGGCAGTGCAGGGGGCACGTCCGAGTTGGTCGGCGCCGTGTCGTCCTGGAAGATGTTCTTGTTGTTGGTACCGAACGCATCTGCGCCGTTGGACTAAGAATACAAAAAGTATTGAGCGATTAGTTGGATATATGTAAAGCACGACTATTAAACACACTTCCATGAGTTGTTTATACACAACGGTGTAAACGCAACGATTGAACAAGCAATAGTATGACAAATATCTTGGAATTTGGCTGAATGCAGAAAAAAAGAAGAATATGTAGTTGTGATGGGGAGAATTACCTTTGCCAAGGCGCTAAAATCAGCGAAACCCCCACCAAAGGATTCGTTCCCAAACACTGCGGCGAATGGATCTGTAAGACACATTCAGGCAGAAGGGTGGGTCTCAAAATGCTGATCTTATTCACCAATGAGTACCACTGAAAACCACTTGGTTTTAGACGTTAACCACTGCAGTGACACATTCCTCCACAGGGTGGCGCCACAGCGAAACTCCTACCTGGGTCCGAGCCAGAGCCACTCACTGCTGTACCACCAGGGGCGAAGGGATCGTTGGTGGGCGTGGCGTTCTTCTGCGAGGGAAACCGGTATGATAATTAATACGAGCAGGGTAGTGTACCCAAAACAATGTTAGATCCTCGTTCCCCAGCTGCATCGTACAGAAACCACAACATCGAGCTCGCTCACCACGGGCAACTCCACGGCAGGCTGAGAGGAGCTGAACGGATCCGCGTGGCCGTTGCCTTGGGAACCAAACAGATCCACGCTGCCGGTGGCGGCGGCGGCGGCCGCGCCGAACAGATCATTAGACGTGCTGGCGCCGCTGAGGTTGGTGGCAAACGGGTCGGGGGCGGTCGCCGGCGCGCCCGCAGCGTTGTTCAGCGCGGCGCCGAACGGGTCGGGCTCTGCCGGCCCCGCCCCGCTGCCGGCGAAGGGGTCCTCGCCGGGCTGGGCGAAGAAGGCGTCGGCGGCGAACGGGTCGCTGCCCTTGAACGGGTCCTCTCCGAACGGATCTGGAGGACGACACAAGAGTTCACCTCCTGGACACCCCATTACCCCCCCCCCCACACACACACACACACACACACACACACACACACACACACACACACACACACACACACACACACACACACACACACACACACACACACACACACACACACACACACACACACACACACACACACACACACACACTGTATGTTGTACGTGCTGGCACTCACTGTATTCACTAATTGGTTGTTTGTACGTCCATGCACTTAAAAATAGTACTTAGCATTGTGTAGCACTTTATCCGAGCTACATCTTTGTTGCATACGGGTGATGGGTTAACCTAACGATTGCTAATGCTTGACTCTTGGTTCTACGAAGATCCTTACTGTACCGACAGTAATAAAAGCGTCGTTGTGGGTGTTGTACTCACCCAACACGTCTGCCTTTCCAAACAGGTCGTCCTTGAAGGGATCGTCTACAAAGAGAAAGAAAGACACAAATGGGCGTCATCCAATAGGAGGTCGCCGGTATTGCATCATATATTCCCGATACGAGGATGATATAGTTGACCCTAGAATACTATAATCCCATGAAAAACAATGGATCCCTTTCCGTGTTCGATGTTTGGCACTAGGGTTGAATTGGGTTCACTGGTTGTCCCATGGAAGTTCTAATAACGCCATCATTTGAGAGCCGAGACGTGACACGAGGAGTAGCTTGAGGGGACCCACGGTCTGTGAAGGGGTCCGACTGGAAGAAGCCGAGCTCAGGAGGACCCTGGAGGCCGGGCTGCTGGCCGGCCTGGGCTGGGAGGTTCTGTGCTGGGGAGGTTGAGCTGCGTTCCGGGGACTCCACCGCCTCCTCTGCGGTCTCTGGTACTGGGGAGTCCAACTGCAGCACAGACCCGTGGTTAGAGCACCGCATTACAGCAGAGGAGCTCGACAGAACCCGAAACATAACTGGGACCAGTGCGCTTACAGAAGCAGGTATTACTGTATTTATATTTAAGACATAAAAAAAAGCATGCTTTGTTTTTTTTTCCATGTATCCACTAATTCTCATTGGTGCTAAAAGTGTCTCTGCCAACTCCAATACTGCCAAGTATTCGTGGGTTTTGGCTGTTTGATGACACAAGGGGGCTTTACCTTTGGTGTGGCTGTAGGGGACTCCTCCATTTCGTCCGTCGCTTCTTGGGACGATTCCACCGTTGGCGTACCGTTTCTATTCTCCTGTGGAAATAAACCGGGAAAGATAGGCAACATGGACCAGGACCTCGTGGGATGGAAGAATCGTTCCATCCAAGACTTGCTAAACAGGACTCGAGCTACAGGGTTCAATTGATGGTCTACCATCTATATGTGGGCCAGGGAATTCCTTTGAGGCACACACACCCACACACACACGGTCAACAGTTCAGCAGTGATTCCTTCCTACCATCATAATGTTATTTTCCTGGGGCTTAGTGAAAGTGCCCAGGCTGCTGTAGAGGTCTCCAGAAGCCAGGCTGCTGAACAGGTCATCCAAGGGATCCTGCCTTGCCTTCTTCTCTTCCGGAGACTGCAGCCTCTCGCTCTCCGTCTTCTCCGTCCCTTCATCAACCTTCTCCTCCTCCTCCTCCTCCTCGTCCTCAGACTGTTCTTCTTCCCCCTGATCCTTCATGGGATGGCTTCTGGCGGGGCTGAACTCCTCCTCCTCCTCCTCCTCCTCTTCGTCCTCGTCCTCCTTGAGCTCGTGGAAGGGGTGGTCCTCGTCGAGGTAGAGGTCCCCACGGTGCAGCTCCTCCGTGGGGCCCGTCGAGCCGTTGACCAGGACGGGAGAGCTGTCCTCCAGGGCTCGCTTCCAGCTGAGCTGCGCCGTCACCGACCTGTCCTCCACCTTTAGCTCCGTCAGCTTCTGCTGCACCTGGACCGGAGGAGAAAGACAAAAAAAACACTTTGGTTGAGTGGACATTTTCAAGGATGTCGTGATGGCAGCACAGATTATTTCCTCTTATTGCTGGGGGGCCTCATAGAGCTGAATACTATAAACTAGTTATAAACTAGTTTAGTATTTAATAAGTCTGCTAAAAATAATCCAGGTCCTATTTAATCATTCAGCAGATGCTTTCATTGAATGCGATTTACAGGGAGTTCAGATTTGGGTAATTCATGAGCAGGGTGTTACGCACATGAAGGTCCGACTAGCAGACCGGGGACAATGGAATTGAACCCAGTACCCCTTTTGGTTGCAAGTCAAACCCCCTAGCCCCCTGGCCAGGGGGCTAGGGGGCTTGACTTGCAACCAAAAGGGGTTACGGTTTGATTTGCAGTCGGATCCACTCAAACCGAGCCACTCAGTGGTACCGACGAGAAGGATGCCAGCCCGGACCTGTGTGACCTGCTTGAAGGAGACCCGGACCGACTCCTGCAGGGGCGTGAGCTGCTCCCGTGCCCCCTGCACCTTCTCCTCCAGCAGCCGGGTCTCCTCCTGCAGCTTGAGGAGCTCTTCGCGTGCCTGCACCAGTGCCTCCTCGTACTGGCCGATGGTGATCTCCTGCTCCTCGTGCTCCGACTGCAGGGAGGTGATCTGGGGAGGGAGGGAGGGAGGGAGGGAGGGAGGGAGGGAGGGAGGGAGGGAGGGAGGGTTCAGCAGACCAGTCTGTATAGCCACCAGTGGCGGTTTGAGGATTTTTCTGAAACAGGGGCTGTAGGACCCTAAATGCCTGTTTGCTTTATTTAAGTTCATATTTTACAATGACGTTTGGATTTTCATAAGTGAAATAATATAATAGTTAATTGTGTTAATTTCGACGCAATTAATTACCTCTAATCATAAGCTCTAATCATAAGCTCATTGTGGAAAAGGATTTTTGTATTTTGCGTTTGACAAGTAAACCCTTTAAACATCACGTCGTGGTCCGGTGGATTATTTTTGTGGATATTGGATGAGGTATGAGTCGAAGGGAAAACTGAAGCTTCACTAATTAGACCTATTGATCCTACAGGGGCCATTAAGGGGCCACATGCTGCATTCAGGGGCCGTACCGGCCTTGCACTGGAGTTGTCTTCTCCTAAATTGCATTGACCCATTACTGCCGCCAATGGTTTGGGTGTGAAATTGCATCTGTTATCGTTGAATTCTGCGGTAGTTCCGCTCGTCAATTGATTGACGGCACTGGGGCACGTCAGGGGCCAATCAGAATTTCAGCAGGGGCCAGGGCCCATGTGGCCCCACCCCTAGAACCGCCACTGATAGCAACTACTGGCTTTTAAGAAAAAACATTCTTCCAGGACAACACCGGTCTGAGGATAAAACCGTCTTAACCATTTATCCTGGTTTCATTAAAGGGGACATATTATATACCACCAGGTGTGAGTGTGATTAGCCTTACAAGCCGTTTCGAAAATCTGCCCCATATGACATCGCTAGATCTGTGCTGGATAGATCAGTCTACCAGCCTACCCAGTGGACTGAAGTAAACGTTGCTCATCTATCCAGCACAGATCTAGGTGGACACGCCCACTAGTGACGTCATATGGGGCAGAATATCAAAACGGCTTGTAAGGCTAATCACATTCACACCTGGTGGTATATAATGTGTCCCCTTTAAAGCACCAGTTAGGCAAACTGGTTTGGGTGACTACGCTCCCGTTAGCTTCCTCTGTTCTACCCCAAGATGTACAGATCCAGTCTGTTAATAAGTGTTTGAACAAGGCTGCTACCGGTTTGAGCTAAGGCTACTAAAGTGCTCATGCTTTTGTTTACATCCAGGGCGAGTGCTCATGTAATGTGCATGTAATACATTAACATTGGTGATTTATGTTTTCAGGAAGCCAGAAGCTCTCAAATGAATCAACGCCTACCAACCATCGAGGAAACATTATCCAAAACCGACCAAGCCACTACAGTCGGTTAGCCTTAAAAAGGTTCCAAGTATGTACGCCTATATGTATGTGATTTTTGTGTGTGATAGAAATAAATACATGGTACTGTACCATGTGCGTGAAGGTCCCTGTGTGTGTGTGTACGTGTGCGTGCGCGTGTGCGTGTGTGTGCGCGCGTACCAGCTGGCTCTCTTGGCTGGTCTGCTGGCGGATGTGGGAGAGCTGGCCCTCCAGGGAGCTCTTCTCCAGGTCCAGCTCGTCCACCGCCTCCTGGATCCTCTGGCGCTCAGCGTGCAGCTGCTGCAGAGTCAGGCTCTCCCTGGACACCACGTCCTGCAGCTCCTGGGGGGAGAGAGGGGGGAGAGAGGGGGGTGAGGAGGGGGGTGAGGAGGGGGACGAGGACGACCAGGAGGGTGGGAGAGACGGAGGAAACACGAGGTCGGACCAGGGCGATGTGGTCGCAATGGTCTTAAAGTTTGCTGTCGTGTTTGTTTTTAATCAACGTGAACGGACTCGTATGAGGTCCAATCGACCCTCATGAGTTCAAGTCCTGATTTCAACCCTGAAAAAGAAGCTGGACAAAGGGAAGGTTATAAAGCTATAGAGACATTTATCTAGCGGGGCAGCTAAAGCAAACGGACAAAAAGCATAAGCTTATAAACGGGTTGGATTTCAAAGTGTTCTGTTGCTGCAGGCCAGCGGCAACTGTACTGGGCCAGGGGGAAAGGGATCTACAATGTGACGGCTAAGCGGAAACAACACGGTAAAGTTGACCTATGATAGTTAAGAGAGTATGTGATATAGATACAATAGACATGGAAGTCACCAACAAGAAAGGGAAAATACTTATGAAGGAAAAATTCGACTCGATAAATAGACAAACATCAACCGAATCAAGTTTCGCTTGGAAAGCGAAGGGACCAGGGAGATGAATCGCTAATGAATGAGCAGGTCGACACAGCGAGGGTGCGTGCGTTGTGCCAACGACCGGGCGGGGACCGATGAATCACCGAGTCCAACAGCTCAGTGAGCTGCGTCGCCTACTCCCTGGGAAACAACAGTGTAAATAGATGAGCATCTCGCCTCCAGGCCACGCCCCCTCCTCCACATAGCATATTGAACTACATCAATCAGAGTCCCCCGAGACGCCACCGCCACCGCCACCGCTCTGACGTCCCCCTCCCAGATACAGACCACTGGCCCTTTAAATCGTCTGCGCCCAAAATAGAGTCCAATCCGTCAGAATCAGAGCAGGTTGGAAGCCAGGGAGATATATCTCCATAACAACATCAGCCTCTCTTTATTTTCCTGTCTGCCGGTCGCTCTGTCTGCCTGTCTGTCTGCCTGTCTGCCTGTCTGCCTGTCTGTCTGTCTCGCCCTTTGTCTCCTGAACCATTATTAACAGTTCCTCCGAGCCTCTGAAGAGGTCGCCCTGGTACGTTATTGACAGTAGAGCCTTGTTCGTGATGCTCAAAAGATTCAGTACCACTACTCTGACTTTGGGAATTGTAGTGCATCATTCCAACCAAATCCGTCAATAACAGTATAAAATAAAAGCATTTGCATTTACCAACTGTATTGATTAGGGTAGCTGACTCACATAGGCATTTGGGAATAACTTTATATACACACACTACGTGTATGAAAACCGATTTTGATGTGAGTCACCAACAAAGATAAATAAGCTGCATTTTCCATCTGATTATTATCCTGACCCCGTCTATGATTTCAAAATTGAGAATTAATTTCAATCATTCAAAGGCAACGAATAGTTTCAAAATAAAAGTCAGGGGCGAAGAAGCAGTCACACAAAAGGCAACGTCTGGCCCTACCTGGACTTCACTGGTGCGCTGCTGGATGGTCTCCTCCTTCTCCTTGATCTCCTGCTCCACGCCACTCTTCTCCCTGGAGTTCCAGCACAGGAGACAAGAGTACTTAGCCACCGAGGACAGCGAGGGCAGCAGGCCCAGCCCTTCCAGCCCCCCCAGCCCCAGCCAGCTGCCCACTGAGCCTTTGCCAGCTGGCTGGCCAGCTACCAGCTGCTCCCCCTGGGCAACCATTCTCCGAGGACCCCCCCCCCCCCCCAACACCACCACCACCACGCTGAAGCCCGCCTGCAGCAAAAAGACTGGGTAGCAAGTCAGTGTCCAGAGTCAGGGTCGATGTGGAGTGTGTGCGTGCGTGTTGTGCGTGCGTGTGTAGGAAGGCGTTGGCTGTGTGTACCAGCCCCACGCTACTAGGAGACTAAGAAGATGTGGGCGGGCAGCCCATGTGCAGCGCCTTTGTGAGAGAAAGTGTGCGCGTCCTGGTGTTTGAGCCGAGAGAGGAGCCAGAGACAGATGGCTTCCTTGAGGATGGAAAGAGGAAGTACGGGGAGAGTGAAAGCAGAGTGGGGTGGAGAGAAGGAGAGAAAGAGAGAGAGAGACAGAGAGAGGGAGTGGGAGGTGTTTGAACATACAGCATCATTTGCTCAGACCACCTCCCCTCTCCTCTCCTCTCCTCCCAGCCTGTAGGGTCCCAGGAGGGGGGAGGGCTAGACGTGGGTTGGGGTCTATTAACCATTTAACAGTTTCCACTGTCGTTTAGCAGTTGCTGTGTTAGCAGAAGCTCGTCATACCAGTCATCTTTAGTCATAACTAAAGATATTATACGCTGCAACATTCTCCAAAGGAGGGATGCAGATAGATCGTAGATATAAAAAAACACATGTGACCAGAGCAGACCTCGTGAGGGGTTTGAATTCAGAAGGCAGAACAAAGAGCTGAACCTCATCGCAACACGCACGTCAAGTCCCATAAAGAAGAAAAGGTGCATTGCAATAAATATTTAAAATCCTTTACACTTTCAGCTCTGCACTGACATGCCCCTCAACCATGCATATATCCTCTCTGGTCCCCCAGCTAACTTCAAAAAGGTAAAAAGAGATGAGGTAAGGGTGATGCAGCTAGGGATGATCTACTGTGAGGATGACGGGCAGAGTGATGACGGGCGATGAGTCAGTCAGACGGATGCTTTCCCTTCACCGATGAACACCCCCCCCGAATCAGTAGAGCTACCGAGAATTGATTTCACAAAGCACTACCCCTCATCAGCCAATATCAGACACTCAACAACACAATTACAGCATGAAGCTGAAAAAAAAAAAAAAAAAAAAACGTCCAAGTAAGTGGATTAAGGGCTCGAGATTCGATCCCACTGCTTTGTTTAAGGACTTCCAATAAAGCAACTGGACCCAAAATTGTCCCGGCGTTGATATCTTACCCTACGCAGTAACGCCCGGCAGCTCCACTGCTGGGGCCGTGGCGTTTCGTGGCCTTAAAGCAGCCACAGACAGCCATCATGGTAGCAACACCTCTTGCATCGCTGCTGCCCTCCACACGACTCACAGCGGACCAATCTGAAGGCCTGCCCACACCTCAAGGGTCCCCCCGCAAGAGGAAGCAGGGCTCGTTTCCCCCCTAGCTCGTTTTCAAACCGGAAGCATACTCCGGGACTCCCTCATCCAGATCGCTCAATTGATCAGTGGAAATGAAACGCAACAGAATGTGTCCCAAAAGAACACGTCAAAAAACACCAGGCTGAGGCGGAACGAATGGACCTCACAGATGTGTTTCAGCATCGATACTTTGGGTTGCGTTTCGTAAACTGTGACTCTCTCACTTCTCACCCTCAGCTGTGAAAAAATAAGGAAGCAAACGCTGAAATAACCCTTCCGTTTCGACTCTTTGATGACCACAAAAGATTGATGGTAACGGAAGAACGGTGCAAGTCACGCTACTGGGGACGGGAAGCAAATATATGCAAAGACATGCAGAGAGACATCCTACGGCAAAATCTGTGCCGGGAAATTCATAACCGTGTGTTTGGGAGCAGGGGATGCTCAGGCTGATTAGTCCATTGCCAGGGAAGCAACAGATTGATACAGATCTGCGCTATGTCCACCCTGTAGCCAGAATACACAGGGGTGCGGTCTCCACCTTAAGCAGGTTGGTGTGTGGAAGCACAGGTGGTTGGGTGTGCACGTGTGTTGGGTGTCATGCGTATGAAAAGATAGCCTATATTTGTCCGGACGTGGTTAACCCATTCTGCCAACACACGTCTTCAATCAATTTTGCTCAGGGACTTGACGAGATTGCCGGACGAGCTTACCGTTGTAGATCCACTATCTCGTTACTGAGGGAGTCCAACTCCTTGATGGCAGAGAAGTCCGCTGCAAGATTTGCCATATTCTGCTAATAAGGAAAGAGAAAAATTTCAAAAGGGAAAATGCTCGAATAGAGATCTATCTATATTTATAATATACATCTATTACCACCGAAAAAACATATTTCCAGTTAAAAATGAAGCTTTTCTTGGAAATTAGATTACATTGTGTTGATGACTCAAGAACACAAGACACATTCATTGTGAAAATCAATGATTTGACGAAACAACTAAAGGGATGTCTATGACAGAACTACAGACTGTACAACAAGTAAACATTGGGAATCATAGGGGGGGGAAGCTAATTAATGTAACACCGTAGGCGGAATCAGTCAAAAACACAACTAGAGATTCCTTCAAAACCTTGAATATACTTTACTTAAGGTTTTGCTTTTTATACCAAACACAAACTATATATTTCTAACAGTATTGATTAAATCAGATAAATACAAACTCCAAATATGTATGAGTCAAGGCCAAGGTTTTAAAAGAAGCAATAGCTCGGAAAGTTACAGTGACTGCACCTCAATACCACAGCCATATTCCTCCTCAGTCCTACAGGTACAGGAACGTAGTGCAACTGCGACAGCATAATTATTTTTGGAACAGGGACGCCATAGGGACGCCAAAAGGCCACAATCAAGTAGATTCCGATTAGTTCGTTCAGTTACCTATATAGTCATTTTTTATATCAATGCAGTATCTGAAAATAATGAAACATAAGTTACACAATGCATTAGCGGTTTAGACTAATGCATGAGAATGTTGTGTGGAGAAGGGGCTCTCTAAGGTATTGAGGTGCACCCTGTGTTTCAGCTGGCTTTCACTCACTCAGAATCCAGGCTAGAGATCCCTAGAGATGTTAAGTGGCCATGCGTGAAAAGCAGTAGCAAACAGTGGTTGCATTAAGAGACAAAGATTACACAGCTGCAAGCGGAAGAAAAAAGACAGGCGCAGCACAAGAGCAAAGTAGAGGTCAGTCAAATAAGAAGGTAATCAATTAAAAGCAATAAAACTCATGGGAATTATGTCTAGAGGAAATCAAGGCATTCATATTGAACATGTGACGATTGTGGTTTAGCAAATGCCAACACAAAATAACAAGCAAAGATTTCAGTTGTCCTCAGCAAAAGCAAAAGAAAATTCCAGACTATACTATGTTGACAATGCAGATGCGATGAACAGCTTCTGCTAGAGTTACCCTTAACAAGATCCTTAACACATGAGTAGCATTAGTACCTATAGCAGTAAGTATCCAAGACTCTAAAACAATGAGGGCTGCCTTTGCAATGCATTGAAGAACCAGATGAATGAATAGGAGGGAGGCTGCCCGAGCTTCCACTCACAGTTCAGCGGGAGCCGAGGGGTTCCTCTCGGGGGGGGGGGGGGCCTACCTGCTTGATGCTGAGTCGGTCTGAGGGAGGGATCATCTCAGCCGACAGGGTCTGGGGGGGCTCCAGGCCTTTGGTGAGCCTCTGGTTGATGAGATGGAGCGCCAGGGCAAACTGTTCCCTGGTTAGCTTCCCTAGGTCTCCAATGTCACACAACTCCCTGATGACAACACGGGTGGGTGGACGCGCGCGCACACACACACACACACACACACACACACACACACACACACACACACACACACACACACACACACACACACACACACACACACACACACACACACACACACACACACACACACACACACACACACGTTATATAACCAAGTAATGATTTGCCCCTCTGGCCCATTTTCTGCCCGTCTGATGGAACAGGGTGCACAGAACAGCACGCGGCTAATACTGATGTTTGAGGGCTGTGTGTCTAAAGTTAGAGATGGTCATGTTCCACACAGGCTTGGTGTGGTGAAGATCAGGGTGGACCATTTGGCAAAAAGTGATAGATCTGGCCGACAAACCGCAGATTTGCACACTGTACCGAACTGCGTCAGTGAAATGTTATGAGTTTGGCTCCACCTCAATCGACTCATATCTCCACAAGCATGGCAGAAAGTAAGGCAGTGTGTGGTCCGGTGGAAAGGAAGCATCTGGATCGCCGTCTGGAGGGCCCCTGCTCACCAGATGCGAGCCAGCGTCGCCGAGGGCAGGCCCGTCTTCAGGAAGATGTCTCGGACCTCGGGGCCGGACACCAGGCCGTCCATGTCTCCGTCCGTCTTGCTGAACAGCTCGTCGTACTTGGCCTTGTCTGCAGGGGAGACCACCCACTGGGAGGGGCCCCAGGGGGACACAAGAGAGACGGCTCAGACCGCCATTCGAACACTTCCATCGATAAATGTAATAAAATATAAAAAAACCTTTTTCTGATGGACTCTGTTTCCGCAGGGTTTACAACTGTTATTGTACAACACAGTTGATATGCAGATGTGTGTCGTTCCCGCCCCCCCCCCCCCCCCCCCCTGAATAATTTAATAAATCCTTCACCGTGACCATCTCTGTCTGCCCGATTGGCTGATTGGAAATCATTATTTGAAGCGTGACCCCTAAACCCTTTCAAATCTGCGTCCATGTGTTCTACTTTCTGGTGGGACGGGGAGGACGGAGTGGTAGAGCGGCACTCACGGGGGCGGCGGCCGGCGTGGGGGACGACGTGGGGGCCGTGGCCGGCGTGGGGGCCGGGGCGGGGGCGGGGGCCGGGGCCGGGGCGGGGGCCGGCTTGGGGGCGTGGTGGGCGCTCTTGGCCCCCGAGTGGGCGGAGCGGGCGTCTTTGGTGGAGGGCGGCGACGGCAGCAGGGGCATCCCCGAGGGCACGGTGGGTTTTTTCCTCTTGGAGGGGGGCACCAGCGGGGGCGGGAGGGACATGGGCACCGGCTCCCCCTCCAGGGCTCTGTACACCAGGTACATGGCCTGTGGGGAGGACACAGAGCGATGGTTAGCATCCCCGTCGGTGGGAGTCCGTCTCGGAGGCCTCGGGCTCCACGATTAAGGAAAAAAAATCATAACCACGATTATTTTGGTCAATATTTAAATCACGATTATTTTTTAGTTTGAAAAATGATGCATTTATACAGCATTTCTCTAAAAAAAACAATTAATAACTGAGAACTTTGAAATTTCACCTTAAAAACATACAAAAAAAGTACAATTAGTAAATATTCAAATAGAAAATAATGTATAAATATATATCCAGCAGTTGGAGAATCATGAATAAAATAAAATAAAAAATAAATCATTCCAACTCGATTATATTAGTTTGGGGATCGTTTGACCCAAAAATGTATTAATTAAATTAGATTAATTGAACAGCCCTAGGCCTGACCGTGTCGTTTCACGTGGGGAATATGTTCCACTGATGCCCCTAAAGGTTTTGTTTATCAGGTCCAGATCTGGCGTTTACAAAAGCACTCAACAGTGGCACCACGAATCCCAATGTGACACTACAGTCGGCTCAGAGTTTTTCATCTTTTATTACCATGTCGTGCCACCTAACCTAACGTTGACCATACTTTCCAGACAAGATCACCACAGAGAGGGTGAAACAGGAACAGGCATTTGGTTCCTGCCAATCTATGTTCCTAAAACTTCCACAACACAGTTTTGTATCTGACTCTAGTTGTACTAACAGTAAATCGTGCAGGTAACGTAATACAATGTTGTGGACATAAACAACGTACTATGCCTTCGTGGATGCATTCTATCATGGGGAATACATATTCTTAACATATACCAAATGTAGCTGAAACTAAACACAGCCAAAGCTAGCTTATGACATTGATTAAAAGTGTATAGACTAAGCCATACGTAATGAATGTGGGCTATTTCCTACCACAGCAAATTCATCTCTCTCGAGCATTCCATCCCTGTCAATGTCACTGAGCTCCCAAACCTTGATAAAAACACAAATAAACACAAAAAGAAAAAACAAGAATAGGTTATTGCAGGTTTATTATATTATCTCTTAAATGTAATCACATTTCGCTTTAAAAAAAAAAATATCACACAGCTAGCACAAGTTCAACGCTCAGCGTCGAGTTTTGTCCGTAACATCAGCCTTTCACGCCGTCACTATATGTCAAACAGAGGCATGCTGAGATCTGTATCTCTTCCTACCCTGCCCAGGACGTCCACGGGGAGCTTGGAGTTGAGGAGGACCGGCTTGACCTTGTCCCCCGTGAGGTACCCTCCCACAGGGAACAGGCTGTCAAAGATAGTGTCGAACTTCATCTTCTCCTCTGCCTGGAGCATCAGCAACACCAGCGACACCAGAAACACAGAGGATTAGAGCGTTTAGAGTGAAGCTTATAGTCGCACTGGAATACCGTAAGTCACCGGACGTAAGCCAAGTTTTCAATGTCTTTTCATCACATGTTTTCAACGTTTTTTGCACCTTTACCTTGACAAACCAGGGAATATCCATGGCCCCCCCGCCGGTCAACTGCGGACTGCTCGTGTCATTCTGGTATTGAAAGGAATCAGTGGGTTTTAATTCTAAGGAACAACAGATACACATTGCAGGATAAATACAGTACAGTCAATAGACACCGGTTGGGGAGGTTTGGATCCGGCTTTCGCTGTTGATCTTAACTCCCCCATGAATTCAACATTTAAAAGATACTTTTACTTCAATGATTAATTACACTATAGTAAGAACACCTGCAAACCATTTTACAAGTGTGTCTAAAATACCTAAATAATAAGAACAGCAGTATGCTTGGCTTTACTTAAATCCACATTTTAACATGGCAGTGACAAGTGAACCGAACTCACAAATTTGGGTGGAGGAACGGCCAGGTGAAGGCTCTTGAGCGCCACCTCCAGGCCATTCTGGGCACAGGCCACCAACCGCAAGGCAATAAAGAATTGCTGGGAAAAAAAATGACGTAACTTAGCAAACCCAGACATCCCAACTGCTGTCTCAACAGATGCTCCGATGATAACAATTACCTGTTTGTTCAGGCACCCTTTACGTTCGGAGTCTGCCAGGTCCCATACCTACAAAAAAGGGGAAATAATAATAAAAAATATTATAATTGTATTATCATCGTCATCACCATCATCATCATCAACATCATCATCATCATCATTTACAAAACGAAGGAAAGATAGACAACAACACTGTATGAAATTCTGTGAACACGCAATTGGCAGAAACAACACAGGGAAGCTGCATCATGCCAGTAAACACTACTGGTGCTTCCTGAGTCATGCTAGCACTTCCTGTGCAGTACTGGTACTTCCTGTGAGGTACCGGAACATCCTGTGTGGTGCGGCGCAGCGCTCACCTTCCCGAGGACCAGGTCAGCCAGGCCAGACCTCTTTAGGAACAGAGCAGCATCGGCTGCTGCCACGCGCCCGCTGCCAGCCGGGTCAACCTGGAGACAGAACCCAGACACACACACCACACCACACCACACCACAGACACACACACATCGCCCAGGTGAGACAAGCAAGACGGACCAAGACACACACAAACACATTGCCCAGTTGAGAGACGCAAGAAAGACCCAGACACACATCACCCAGGTAAGACACACAAGACCAATACATTCAGAAACAGATGTGCTCTCTAGGCAAAACCGCTCAACGACATCGCAGCAGTGGGTCAGCTTTAGGATTAACAGATGCTAAAGGAATTGGATTCATGATTTAAGATAAGAAGAGTTACAGAATGAGAGAGTTACGGCTTTCAGCTTGAAAATCCAATTTATTTATTTTTCAGGTGTGAAAGCCGGCCTGGTAACTGTAGCAAGTTAACAAATTGAATTAACTATTGAACAAATTGGTAAAACGTACAATTATCTTCCTAAAAACAAAACCTTATATCAGTGGGTGGTTTGTTAATGGGTTCCAAGTAACCATGTTGGCCAATTCCTCTTGTCCTCTCTCACCAAGGACCCAGAGAGCTCACTGTGATAGGTTGGGCAGAGACAGAGGGAGAGAGTCCGTCATGTATTCATAGCCAGGCCTCCCTTATTGGAAACAGAGACTGAGTCTGAGTGGAGAGCGATTCCTGCCCACTGCATCGAGGAGATGGGCTTAGAAAACCACTACAAGATTATCCCTGACGGCGCTTTCCATCAGTATGACACCAATACCACTGCCACGGTGCTGTTACCCTTTCCATAAGCTATCGCCATTGGCACATTACCACTGCAAATTATTTGTCAATATTCTGCATGCATATTGTGCTGTGGAGGGGGCGTGGCCAGGGGTGGCGTTGGATCAGAGGAGCAGCAGAGAGACGTAGCTAAATTAGGCGAGTGTGACGAGAAAACACAATGCATACAGTCTACTGATTGTGTTCTGTGCCGTCTCTCTCTCTCTCGCTCACAGTGAGGTCTGCTCCAGGACAGGTCCTGCACTTCGCAGGAGAGTGCGACCAAGTGGGACAGACCCGTGAACCTACGCTGGGTGACGCATGTGCTTTAGCGAAGTTTAAGGAACTCGCTGCCCGTTCGCTGAATCAAGAGACGTGGGAGTAAAGGAGCGCGTTTCCATCCATCAAACCAGGATGTAGGTGCTGATCGTGCTACATACACGTTTTCACATCCACATTTCAAGAAAACCAGAAAAAGCGAGCAAAGGAATGAGTGGTAAATGCTGGAGGCATCGTGTCTGGAGCTGGTGACCACAGTTCAGGTGTATTCCATGTTGTGTATACATGGTGTATTAGTGGGCCATCTTTAAACAGGTCACAACTTGTATTTACACACACAAGGACTTGATGTGGGATGACAATATAGAGGTGTTACTTTGCCAGAGTGATCTTGAAAGGTTAAGTGGATGCAGAAACCTTATATTTTTTTACCATGCATGAATCGAACCAATAAATCCACAGGCCGCTAGCTGTGTAGAAAGACTATTTCTCACCTGCCGGTAGTATTTGTCATAGACAGGATTTCCACTGGAAAGCTGTTAGGAAAGAAAGACAGTATAAATTAATTTCAGTTTACTACAGACCAAGTATACATGGGTGATTTAAACAAAATGCTGCTGCTACTACCATTATATTAGGCAGTTTGCATGAGTATATGAAACACTTTTAGGTATAAATGTGGGCCTACTTGAGATTCTTTGCACTTCTCACAGATCTGGCATAAGCAGTAACTATCAGCAGGTGTCTGTTCGATCGCTGGCAAAACACATCCTACAGAATGTGCCAAAGACAGCTTTGAAATGTCTACAGGAGGCAGATCCATTACAGATTATAGAAGACAAAAAGCTGGCTGGATTCTATTTCTATCAACATAGTTGATTTACTCTCCCAATCCATCAAATGCACATCCCAAGGTAAACATAAACAGATTTAGAAGGCCTACATTTTGTTAAGTGGGAGCTAAAGTGACAGCCACCATTAGAGGATATTAAACAGTTGCCACTCCCCGTGTTTGAAAGGGTTGAGCTAACCAGAGGCGGCTATACAATCCAAGATAGGGCAAAAGCAACTAAAACCTCCCAGGGTAAGATTCTCAAGAGAACTCAACAGAACCAACCAAGTTTTAGTTTCTCTGCTCCCATAATGTGTGATCTTACACTCGCCTGTTCAAGTTCTAGTCTACACATTGTCCGGTTTCACGTGGTCAGCAGACAACAGCTTTGAAATTTGTCATTTCCTCATTATTTCCTTTCCCGTTCACTTTGGGTCATTGCTTCAGTCTTTAAGGAGAAGCATGTGAATAGAGGCAACATTTTATTCAATGTTTTCATATGTACTGCACTCGCTCTGAGTATTTATAGGAACACTGATTAAAGCAAGGCAAGGACACACCTTATGTGTATTTATTCTGTGATGAAAATGATCAGAGGATAGTTCATCAGGAGTCTGTGTCATTGTCTGCCCTGCTCAAAGATCTCCAATGATCCATAAAAGTCGCTGAACACTAAAAATGTCTACATTTAACTTGTTTTCCGAATAGACCGATGAAAGCAAAAGTGAAAAGTCAGAACTAATACATTTTTATCAGTACAACGGATCGTACAATCAGCTATGCCAACGGCCATTCTATAACATGACAGTTAAACTCCCACACACACCCATGTATTTTCTCTGGCCCATGTCACTTTTTCTACAGTAGACAATGGCGTGCCTGGAGCTGTTGGCTGCCACAACACAGTGGTTATTGTACTGTCAACTCTTTAATTGTGTAGCACAGTAAAACATCATTTATTATAAGCTGGCTTTCAAACATTGGCAGCCAATAGATACGCATCTCTAAAACAGTGATAACAGTGAATGTTCCAGACTGCTCAGCTGTATACAACAGTTTAATCCAGGTTCTATTCTAGCAATAACTACAAACAGCAATAATGGTTCTATAGTATAATGGCAGCTTGAAAAACCATGACATGACAGAGAGAGTCTTTGAAACAAGCTCTTAGAAGAGGTTGTTCTATTATTTTAAATTGTAAAAAGGGAAAACCTCAAAGCTAGTCATATTCTGGTGTCAGACTGTAAAGTCAGGATAGCTGCAGCAGTATGGCAACATAAAGCTTCTACATCAGCATTTTCCCTGACTAAGTGTTCATGTTATTAATTATAGAGCCTGTTAGAAAAATACACGTCAAATAACTTTAGCAAAACATCTGTAACTCACTAAAAGTATGCTTGTACTACACTGACAACGTCCCAACTTGCAAGATACCACAGCGAATATAGACTAATGCGTCCAATGTCATGGACACTGACAACAGCACACCCATACATGACCACTCCATGATCGCTCCATTATTAGACTGTTTGTGGTGAATAATCTCCCAGCAAAATAAGAACAAGCAACAGCCCTCTTGATAAAGGCAGTGTTGATCCTGACGCGTTATCTCAAAGAAGCAAGCAATAATAATGGCTCTAGCGAAAGCAATGTTGACAGAGGAGAAACAACAAAAGACAGGGGGAGCACAGTAAAACGCTCTGCAGGGCTGTAATAAGCAGCATTGTTACGAAACACCATGTATTCCATTCTCAACGGCGTCCTAGACACATTGGTTTAGCATGAATTCAAAAAGACAACTCTGAAACAGACCTATACTGCAGAGTAACTAGCAGTCGGCTAGCAAGCTAGCGCGCTAGCTACGCCCTTACGCAGTCCCCGACGAGAGCAGAGAAACTTTCCTCAGTCATATAGCAGGAGACAACTTCCCAAAAGAGGACGAGACATCGCAATGCACCCGCGATTTAACACATACGGGGGGACTAGTGTGGTTGAAATAATTTAAACGAATACACACATCAACAAAAACATCTGTAGCCATTACATGTGTTTAAAACAGTGTGTTACCTGAGTAAGAGACAGAGTGGCAGCCATAGTTTCAATTCCCACTGCTTTCATTCCGCAGCGTCGTTACTATAGACCTATAGGGGGCGCTATAAACCAATAAGGACGTTATGCGAGAGAAAAATGGCAAAGGAGGATGACAGAAGAATCGCGTTATTTCGTCTACCTCGAATGCAGACACATCTTCGTGGAAATTTTCCTACAATGTTGTTTGTTAAAATACTATTTTCACTATAATAACACAATGCTGAAAGATTGTTACTAATAGTGTATCATCATGTCATAGGCATATGATTTTCTAAACGAAAGAACACATCAAAAATATTTAGCAATTTGCAGTGTAGGAATACTTAATATCCAGGGGTAATTCTTGCACAAATGTAGGCCTACTTATACCGATGATTAGTATAAATGATTAATCAGGGCCTTTGCCTGCAGACATATATATATATATATATATATATATATATATATATATATATATATATATAATGAATAATAATAATATTTGGCAATATATGATAATAATTATATAAAATAGACCCACTTTAAAATCAAAAAGCATTACTTGTTTCCTCTCATTTTATTAATTGGTCAGAACAGAACTCCTATGTTACACAAGAAAATAACATTCTTCCACTCCCCTTGTCAGAATTAGTAAAAAAAAAAAAGTATCTACAAAAGGACTAGCTCTTAACATGTGACAGCTTGTAAGGGTACAACAGTGCAGAAATGATAGAGCGATCACTAGGCGAGACCATAAGTATCCTCACTTAAACACCAATGGAAAGAAGCAATTTTGTAATGTCAATGCAGTGTTAAAAATATGCTGAATCTACAGTAAATGTCTATTTTACTAAGGACTGAGGAACGGTCTGCATAAAAAACAAAAGAATGCTACTCGTTACTATACAGTAAAAAAAACATACATATTAATATATGTATGATATATAATATTCCACCTTAAAGACTGCCATTACTCCATCCTATGAGTGTTATGCTTTGAACAAACACACGCATATGAGGACTTGTCCAAATATATTCATGACAGTGCCCTGAAGTTGACGGTGCGTAAAGTGTCAGAATGGAAGTATGATGCGATAGTGTGGATGGCGTCTGAGTAGAAGTCCCCTGGAGACACGATAGGCTCGACGTGACAACAAAACAATAAATAAAGACAGTAAAAACAAACACATTGGAAACACAAAACTTTTTCTCGCCGTAGGTCACAACACAAACGCACAACGCAAACATACGATTTCCTGCAACAAATGAATAACGACAAAATATATTTGATATAAATTCAACCAAGTGCAGAACATGAATTACAGATTACATTTAGTTTACTGGCAAAAACAGCTGTGTGGACTTTTGTCTTTGAAGTGTTCAAGTTGATGATCTCCTTCTAAGCATTATTATGACCATCTTCTCAATCACGTCATAGAAACATAAAATTAGCTACCCGCCTCAGACCCCAAATTCTACGGCGTTCACCCTGTAAACAAAATAAAAGTAGTCCCACCCCGCCAAATCTCCATCCCTGGTTAAGTGGTCATGAGGGTCCAACCAAGTGTATCCAGCACGGCCCCTGGCCTAGATAGCCCTGTTTCCTTCAAGAAAGTTCTGGCAAAATGGTTTATAACTCATCCTTGAGTTGGGAATCTGTGCCTTCTTCTTCTTCTTCCTCCTCCTCCTCGAGATCCTCCTCCTCTTCTTCTTCGTCCTCCTCGTCCTCCTCATCCTCTTCCTGCTTTACTTCCTCTTCGCCCTCTTCCTTTGGTTCCTCTTTCCTCCCCTGGTCGTCCTCCTCACGCTTCTTTCTTTCCTCATCTTCCTGGCTGTCCTTCATCTTCTTCTCTGGGTCCTTCATGGGCACGAATATCATACAGTTAGCTTGGAGGAATATTAAATAAGTCCAATAGGTAACAGCATCAGACTATTGTCTGCAAAATGTGTTTGTTACCCACCTTGGTTTGACCCCATGTGTCATTGCCGATTTCCTCTGCCAGATTTGGGTCGTTGGTGATCAGGAAATTGTCAAAGATGGTACCAGACTTGACCTGCATACAGAGGATGGGAAACAACATGTAATACACATATTTTGCCAGACCTGCAACTGATAATGAAAAATCTGGCCTCGCACACTTTGCCTTTTTTCTTAATATTTTTTGCCAGCAATATTGTTGGCTACGCATGCTAAGACGCGGGGTAAGAAATGTAGGAGATTCCTTTTGGGACTCTTCGCCAAGTGTCCAGTGTTTGCTGTTACCTGCCAGAGGTCGAGCCCCATCACACCGACGCTGTCGTATTTGTAGATCTCGGGATCAGCGGTGTACTCCGGGTTGTCGATCTCGGGGTGGACCCACTTGCCCTTGTAAGCCGGGTTGTCGATCTCCCTGGGCTTCCACTCTCCCTAAAGAAGAGCCCCAGAAGAACACACAGGTTAACATCAGGCTGTTCTGCCGTGCATTCAGTAGGTTCTCCCACCTGCTGCGAAACACCAACCCCATTAGGATCCTAGGATCAAGAGACAATACTTCCAAATCCTATAACTATCTTCAAATTATATATAATTGGTGCTTTACATATATCATGGTCGTTACAATCCATTATAACGATTGTATAGTTATTACCTTGTAGTCCGGGTTGGTCACCATGGGAGGCTCCCACTCTCCGTCCATCTCATCGTCCCAATCCTCAGGCTTCTTGGCGTCAGGGTCTGGGATGTTTTCAGGCTTGTCCCATTCCTGCCAAGGTACAAAGAAAATCCAACACTTTTGAGCATGGAGGCACCAGCAACACAGGCCAGGTGTATTGGTAGAATCTACTGAATGACCTAAACCAGGGGTGCCCAACCTTTTTTGACCCAAGATCTATAACCTCCCGAGATCTACCAGCCTAGTGTCAACATTGCAAACCTACCTTCAAGCGGGGGGGGGGGGGGGGGGGGGAACCTACGGACTTCAGTGGGGGTTTCATTCCGTCTGCGCACGGCACCCTCTCAACAATAATCAATAATCTTCCTCCCACTCAGGGTGAAAATGGTAGGTCTTAGCTCGTTTCCCCTCAGCCATGCCAACGTTTAGGAGTGCGTAACTACTGTTGACGGCTTTCAACTGCTGTTGACAGCGCATGTGCTACCGCGCGTATATGTCCCGTGCAAATTGTATTTTATTTAAAATAAAAAATAAATTAAAAAAAATCTTCTTCACCCCTCGCGGTCGACTTGGGATCTGTCGGCGGTCTACTGGTAGACCGCGATCGACTGGTTGGGCACCCCTGACCTAAACTAAAGGGTTGAGAACCGTACCTCGGGTTTCTTATCTTCAGGGTCGGGAACGGTCTCCTTCTCATCCCAGTCCTCTGGCTTCATGGCCTCGGGGTCCTTGACTTTCTTGGGGGGAAGGACGTCCCAGTCGTCCTCCAAGCTGCCAGACTCCACCTTCTTGTTGTCTATCTTCACCTCATACGTGTTGTCGGGGTTGACGATCAAGGTGTACAGGTGAGTGAACTCGTCATCCTGCAAGAGATCACGGGGAAATAAATGTTAAGATGCTTTCAGCCATCGTAAAATACATGTACTTTCATTTTCTCGACTGCTTGTGAATGGTGATTATGTACAACCCTTTATACACCATTCATGAGTCAGTAGCCTTGTTGAACACCATCCTCACCTTGCAGCGAATGTCCTTGTTGATCAGATGGTTCTTGCCTTTGTAGTTGAAGATCACGTGGACTTTTTTGGTGCCAGGGCCACAGATGTCAGGACCTACGATTTAAAAACGTTGAGAAACGATTCCCACAATACCTCAGCAAAATGAGACCGAAGTGGTGAACGGATAAAACGTATTGATAAAATACCAAAATCAGCTCATGATGCAGAAAAAAAAGAAGATATTCTAAAAGGTAGGTATTCCTAAAGCATCTATACAATTAGATAAATAAAAAAGATCAAATAAACATAACTTCTTCCGACTCAGATCTAGTGAAAGCCCATTTGGGTCCAGGGATGTTAGAGAGCACTCTCTAGAGTCTAGAAGGACACCTTTAGTCTCACTGACCAAACATGATGTTGTAGACGGAGTCTCCGTGCAGTTCCTCCTGACTGAGGCCGGATGGGAACAGCTTGATGTAACCCCCTCCACAGTCGATGCTCTGCTCGTGTTTGACGGTGAACTGGATGACAAGGGGTTGGCCTTGGTTGCTGAAGTCGTCGAAGCGGGATGACATGGAGTAGAAGCGGGCATCCTGACTGGTTTGAAGTCCTGCAGAGACACATTGAAGTTGGTGGGTTTAATATCAAATCACCACCGCTGGCTACAATAGCAACACTGTTGCTATTATTGTATATTACATATGTTTATTAATGTGCTATATAGCAAACATAATTCATGAACAATTTAATACGTCTTGCAAAACTAAGGTTTTAATAGAAGGCAATTAAATCGAACAGACATTAGACATATACTGAATGGATAACATATCCACAAACGTGCATGCATGTTTAGCACCCCTGTGAGCACACAACCACACACCAGCACAGACAGACCATTGTTTCGTGAAGAATAATCAACAATTTAGAGCAATACAGAAAAGAGAAATTACCCATGTCTTTCTCTGCATCACCATGGAACTTCCCTGCAGACAGGACAAACTTGCCATAATCCGACTTGTGTTTGGATTCCACCCAGCGGCTGGTCCAGGCATCTGCAAACAGTGTTCGTTAACCACAGACATTAATTCGAGGACAAACATGACCGTCTCCTAATTTTCCCATTTTGCAACTACAGGTTCAATTCATCTGTCTGAAGACATTTAAGGTATTTAACGGTAAAGGCGGTGTTGTCTTGACGTTCACAAAACGTATACGGTCTTCAGATAGTTCTGGAGGGCCAAGCCAACTGGATGACAGTGTGAATGACCAAGGGAGGTGTTGCAGTAGGGGGATGGGGAGACAGAAGGGGCCAGACGATGAGAGTACTGAGAAGTGTCTAGGAAATAGGATATAGGTGATGCTGGTGATGGCGACACTTGAGTGCATCATTCTTCACACAATGCATCAAACTACAGAAAAAATAAATTAAGTTGTCATTTTAATAAAAGCATCCTCTATGCGTTGGGCAGTCACAAACCAAAACAGTATGAAACGGTGTTCAGTTGGTTATATTTGAAGGCGGTGTAAATGCTAGTGAGAGGCCAAGCATGACAATAAAGAATACTTAAAAAACACATTAAGAAAAATCATAAGATGGCTGCATGTAGTTTCTTACCTCCATCCTCAAATTGCTCCCGAAAATATACATTAGACTCTGCCAGAACAGAGGCGACCGATACGGCCAATAAAAACACCGACAACGCGGTCATTCTGAAAGCTTAATCCTTTCAATGCAAAATAAATAAATAAGATAATTTAACGGGGAAAAATCAACAGTGCAACACGCTTTTCCCTCAATCCAGTCTCACCTAGAATGACAATTGAGTGCTGCAAAGCCGCTGTCGGTTCGCAAGCGCTCTCCTTTCGGCTCAGCACAAATGTCTGAATTCTATTGGTCAGTGGCTTGATCAGGAAACGCAGCGCTCTTCAGCCAATCGAATTGATTAAAAAATGAATAGTCTATTGTTGTGGCCAATGAGTGCAGACCACGCGTTTGCTTGATACGCCCCCTGGAAAGGATGCTGCGCTGCCCATCTATTCAATGTGAGCGTTTATTGGATTGTAGTAAACATCTTACCAAGTATAGCAAGCAGAGGCCATCCATCCGAATTACATTTTATAAAAATAATAGCATCTTGCAATGCAGGGTTATGCATGGCCATATAGTCATGCGTGCCTGATTTGTGTATATTGAGTGAGATAAGAACGGTGCGGTCAATAAAAACGTGGACCGTATTAAACTGAATGATTTTGAGCTGTTATATACAGAGAATACGAGGATTTAGCTTTCGATGTATACTGACACAGCAGGCAATACTCAGTAGGTTGTCCACCTTCACCGTAGGTTCCGATCATTATTGATAAAAAAAAAATCAATACAAAATACAATTAGTGCATATAAAGTGGTATACTTACTGACTCTCGGACAATTATTTGCGTAAATAAATGCTGATGTGGTTCAATCCCTGTTGCTGCTCTAATAGTTTCCTGGAGGGAAGTAGGCTAATTTTATTTATCAACTCAATTCACTCCAAGCCCTTACAAGACCTAAGGAACAGGCAAATATCCCTGTGCAGCCCTGTTGGGCAATCATTCAAATCCATTGAAAGAACACACAACAACAGGATGATTTCGATATAGATCTTTTCTTTTTTCTCAAGAGTAAGAATGTCATGTCCGACAGGCCATGTAACTTTGTATCACACAATACATCCTAGATCCATTCATTATATTAACCAACAAACCGTCTAATACACAACTGAAATATGCAACACAAAATGCTTTTGATGAAAGGAAACCCATTATGGAAGGTAACATTAAAAGCAAATGTATTGGTAGCTCCAAATAGGGTTGTTAGCACATAGACAATCAATATAAAACATGCACAAATCCTGACGGGCAAGGACTAAACAGCGTTTGAGTCCAATGTAAACTTAAATACATAAATACGTCTAAGTGTGGGAAAAGAAAAACAGTGTGACGTATCAAAATAACCATAGACATCTTCCATTGTCTTCCCCGATTGGCAGTAATGGCGCGTTTCCACTGCAGGGTTCGGTACGGTTCGGTTCGCAAAGGTGCGGTACGGATTGCGTTTCCACCGCCAAAAGTGGGCGTGACCCGGACTGAGCCGTACTCGTTTTGCCCCCGACTTCAGTGCTCCTCCGTTGGGGTACTGAGACGCCTGAAAGGGTGCCGGAGAATTCGAGCTACACACCCCCTCCGTTGATTGGTCGACCAATCAACGGAGGGGGTGTGTAGCTCGAATTCTCAGTCCGGGTCATTCTGAAAGCTTAATCCTTTCAATGCAAAATAAATAAATAAGATAATTTAACGGGGAAAAATCAACAGTGCAACACGCTTTTCCCTCAATCCAGTCTCACCTAGAATGACAATTGAGTGCTGCAAAGCCGCTGTCGGTTCGCAAGCGCTCTCCTTTCGGCTCAGCACAAATGTCTGAATTCTATTGGTCAGTGGCTTGATCAGGAAACGCAGCGCTCTTCAGCCAATCGAATTGATTAAAAAATGAATAGTCTATTGTTGTGGCCAATGAGTGCAGACCACGCGTTTGCTTGATACGCCCCCTGGAAAGGATGCTGCGCTGCCCATCTATTCAATGTGAGCGTTTATTGGATTGTAGTAAACATCTTACCAAGTATAGCAAGCAGAGGCCATCCATCCGAATTACATTTTATAAAAATAATAGCATCTTGCAATGCAGGGTTATGCATGGCCATATAGTCATGCGTGCCTGATTTGTGTATATTGAGTGAGATAAGAACGGTGCGGTCAATAAAAACGTGGACCGTATTAAACTGAATGATTTTGAGCTGTTATATACAGAGAATACGAGGATTTAGCTTTCGATGTATACTGACACAGCAGGCAATACTCAGTAGGTTGTCCACCTTCACCGTAGGTTCCGATCATTATTGATAAAAAAAAAATCAATACAAAATACAATTAGTGCATATAAAGTGGTATACTTACTGACTCTCGGACAATTATTTGCGTAAATAAATGCTGATGTGGTTCAATCCCTGTTGCTGCTCTAATAGTTTCCTGGAGGGAAGTAGGCTAATTTTATTTATCAACTCAATTCACTCCAAGCCCTTACAAGACCTAAGGAACAGGCAAATATCCCTGTGCAGCCCTGTTGGGCAATCATTCAAATCCATTGAAAGAACACACAACAACAGGATGATTTCCATATAGATCTTTTCTTTTTTCTCAAGAGTAAGAATGTCATGTCCGACAGGCCATGTAACTTTGTATCACACAATACATCCTAGATCCATTCATTATATTAACCAACAAACCGTCTAATACACAACTGAAATATGCAACACAAAATGCTTGTGATGAAAGGAAACCCATTATGGAAGGTAACATTAAAAGCAAATGTATTGGTAGCTCCAAATAGGGTTGTTAGCACATAGACAATCAATATAAAACATGCACAAATCCTGACGGGCAAGGACTAAACAGCGTTTGAGTCCAATGTAAACTTAAATACATAAATACGTCTAAGTGTGGGAAAAGAAAAACAGTGTGACGTATCAAAATAACCATAGACATCTTCCATTGTCTTCCCCGATTGGCAGTAATGGCGCGTTTCCACTGCAAGGTTCGGTACGGTTCGGTTCGCAAAGGTGCGGTACGGATTGCGTTTCCACCGCCAAAAGTGGGCGTGACCCGGACTGAGCCGTACTCGTTTTGCCCCCGTCTTCAGTGCTCCTCCGTTGGGGTACTGAGACGCCTGAAAGGGTGCCGGAGAATTCGAGCTACACACCCCCTCCGTTGATTGGTCGACAGAATCGTCACTTCCGGGCGACGTGGGGATAAAAACAAACAAACAGTACCCTCGAGGTATTATTCTTTACAATGAACATGTCGCGTAAAACGCTTGCTTGGGCGAACAAGGAGGTGGAGACGTTCCTCTGCATTCTTGGGGAGGAAGACGTGCAGAGTTTTTATTGAGCAGGCTACACTGTGTCGCGCTGCTAATATGTCACAATGTTTACGTAGCTGCCGCGGCGATCGACATCCGGCCTACCATAAAGGGTACTGTCGGCGGTGGAAACGCGACCTCGGAACTGAGCTGGGCTATACCGCCCCCTCCCTACCGGACTGAGGCGTACCGTACCGCACCCTGCAGTGGAAACGCGGCATAACCCTGTCAGTGCCTTTTCTCTTCTTGTTCCTGTCTTGGTGGCTGTGTATAGATTTGCTACAGGCCACCGCCGACACGCAACCACACTGCACACGAAGACCTGTTGCTCAGCAACATTGTCCATGTCTGCAGGGGGCGACACTGTCTTTCCTGAATGATCCTGCTCACCGGCCCTTCGTTGAGACACCAGGAGGCTTCTGGAGGAGTGACGGTTAGGGGATTAGTGGTTTGGGGAGTGGGTGGGTGTGGAGGAGGGGCTTTCTGCGAGACAGAGATGACAGCTCGACTGTTGCTCAATATGCAGACATGCTGGCTAAACGATCTCTGACATCCTCAAGGTCTCTCTCCCCCCCTCTCTCTCTCTCTCTCTCTCTCTCTCTCTCTCTCTCTCTCTCTCTCTCTCTCTCTCTCCATCTCTCTCTCTCCATCTCTCTCTCCCTCTATGGGAGGAAGAAGTTGATCCGCTGGGGTATAGATTTGCAGCCCTGTGCTGAGAACAGCCTCTCCTCTTTGGGGACGTAGAGCATGGCCTTGGCCACCTCGTCTAGCGTTGCATCCTCCGGCTCCAGGCCTCGTGCGGCGAAAGCGTCTCGCGCACACAGCTTGATGTGGCGATACTCCAGGGGCAGGAAGGGCACGAAGAAGTCTATCAGGTGGCCGGACATGAGCTCACTCTGAGAAAACCCACCTGTCGGAGAGATATTATCATTATTATCACAGGAAAACGGGCCAGATGGGTGTAATCCATTTTTTGTCTCTATATTATTATATGAATATTATATTATTATTATTATTATATACAAGCAAACTTGGGGGGAAAAGAAACCCAGAAAAAGCAAGGTGCTTCTTTATAAATATTCAATGTGCTCAGTACACATCAGCGAGTATATTTATGAGATTTAAAACACGGTTAATGCAGATTCTACTACAGTGCGGGACGGAAACAATGTCACAGGCAATGACATTAGCCGGACCTACACGGATGGGGTTTGTTTGTAGAGCCTAGCTACCGTGACCCGCCAGGGAAAACCTTATCTCTACCTACCCTGAGAGTCTACTGTCTCAGCCCGTAGCCGGTGCTCCAGGTCCTCCATGCCGATGTCCTCTCTGTTCTGACCTGAGTGCCAGAAGTCCAACGCTACGTCGTTTATCGTGGCCCCTCCGATATTACTGCCGGGAGAGAAGGCGCGTCAAATCAGAATTTGGGTCGTTACATGAATGTGTTTTAGATAACATAGTAACAGATATGTCACAGTCAACCAACGGGAGAGATGATCCAATTTGCCTTACTAGGGCTTGGCAACTTTACACGTTAATTACGCAATCATATTTTTACGCGATTAATACAAATTGACACATTAACGCACGTTCTCTCTTTTTTTTTTCTTTGATTTTGAAAGGTTTTGCCCACAGAATGTCAATATTCATGTCAGAAATATTTTTTGTTCTAAGTTCCACTTACTTTACATTCAATTACACTTGCAGTAAGTGACTGCCTGTTTTAGTTTTTGCTTTGTACATATGGTATGAATGATAATGTGTTATTCCATTTGATAATCTCATTTAACTGGAGTGTAAAGTATCCTTACCTGACTAATGAGAATGGAAGCAGTTGTGGGAAGAGGTCAACGTAGCACACCATGCAACACTACGCTAGAGCATCGTATTCAAGAAATATATATATATATATATATATACATAATATTTATTTGGGATTCATCAACTGATAGGCTTACCGCTAACATTACTGAATGTCTTACCGCTAAGACATTCAGAGCATGAAAAAGAACGGTGCAGTATCTTAAGAGTCTCTGGTCTAACCTGAGGAAGAGGAAGACTGCTCTTCGGTAGCTGACCCCGTCCACGTTGTCGTAGTGGTCCAGATAGGGCTTGATGGCGTCGATGAGACCAGGGTGGAGCTTCTCCGCCTCGTCGAAGATGAAGAGAGTCTGAGGGCACCTTAGGACCATGTCCCGGATCGCCTCTCGGAGCTGGCCCTGGAGAGGACGCAGGGGAACGGGTCAGCCCCCTTTTGATCCAACCACATGTGATGCCATCTACAACCATCTGAACCACGTTAAACGATAAGTTAAATTAACCACATTTGCATTTAGGTTTTTTTGGGGGACCGTTGCGAAAAGCTTTGTCGATTTGATAAAATTAACAGATTAGGGGGAAGACTCGACAAAGTTCAGATGAACTTTACAGTTATTTGTTAATGCAAAATAATAATAGTAATAATAATAATAATTAAGAATAATTTTATCAAGGTACTTTTATTACCGGAACAAGTACAAAAGTACAAGTACACACAATACACCTGCAGATTGACGTCTGCAGATTGATTAAAATGCACTATGTGCAACTGTATCTATATTAAACTCAAAAGGTTGTGTAACGATGACCAGGGTCATCATCATTTTGAAATCCAAATTGTGAAACTTGATAAGATCCCAGACACTACCACCCCTATTGGAAGTGTGCCTGGTTCCAAAAATCAGTCAATTTTTTACTAGGTTACAGGGCACCGCGCCACAGACTGAACCCAGTATTGACCAGATCAAAGGTGCAACTGTACAGCTGCATCTCAGTGCCAAGTGGACCCCATCTCACTCACCTTGTACGTGTCTACCAGCCTGGCGTGAGGGAAGTGAAAGGGGGTGATGAACAAGCGAACACATTCGCTTTTCACCCCCTCCCGGTATAAGTTATCAGCCACGATCCGGGCCACAAAGTTCTTGCCCGTGCCCGACCAGCCGTGGAAGGAGAGGGTGAGAGGCTTGTTAGACTCTGGGTTGTTGGTAAAGCCCTGGATGGCCTTCAGAACCACGGACTGAACCAGGTGCTGCCCGTGGAGCTTCATCTGTAGGTCCCTGGCCAAGCCTGAAGGGGCCAAGCATAGAACACACGTTTATGATACAGATTCAATGAGACGGATAAGAGAACATATTAAAGTATCATATATGGGAATATAGAATGGGTCATATTTGTAATATATTTGTAATTTTGTAAAATATTTAGGCCATATGTTTAGTTTAGTTTTTTGCAATTCTTTTAAGTCCAGTCTGTAGTCTATGAATGATGTTTTAGAAAAACATTCGACGGTGTAAATTAAATTTGTTTGCCTCTTATATACCAATGAAGAATATACTTGACATCCTCCGGGGTATGGGTTTGAATATTAAGATACATATTTTATAACTATGACACACAGTATTTGACAACCCAATACCTGTCATATTGTTGGTGATCCTGCAGTCGCCAGTGTCACAGCACTGGCCCAGGCTACAGTACCACTGATGTACCACGTTGACGTATTCTTGGGGAAATCCTGCCCAAAGGTCCCTCGAAGGAACTGCTCAAAACAGAAAATGCGGTGTTCAGCGTTGCTTCCAAGCTACTGAGTGACATGGATCTTTTAAAGAAACACAATCCAGACGGATATTCAATACCCACTGAATAGTCTGAATGAATGTACATCACCTCTTATATGCCGGTGTCTTCCCGGGAAGACACCCGCAAACGTTAGCTCAATATGCATTTAATTTAGATTGAAATAGTCATTCCGGAAAAATGAAATTATTTGAAACGGATCGTATTCCTTACCTTGCTGGGTAGCATCTTCTTGATTTGGCTGACACTCCCCGTCCCATACATTACAATAAATATAATTGAAATAGTACGTAGAAGCGTTAGAGATGCTGTCAAATTGAAAGAAGTCTGCTTTTGCAGATACAGCCCAAAGAAATGGGACAAACGAAAACAGAATCATTGGTGATGGCGCAAGCTTAACGTTAGGGGAGAAAGTCTGGTTACAGTGTGCCTTCTTTTATCCATTTAAACCCTATTTAACCTGTCTCCAATTTATTTGAGCTGAACCAGGGAGGATAGGGTGGGCTAGCTCAACTCACGTGACCACCGAGTCAATACAACGCGACTTTCAACACCGGTCGCGCCGTATGACTAGCTGCAATATAGGGCGTCTCCAAGATCGCCAATGCTAATTTAATGTTCCTTTGCACAAAGTGAGACGGGTCTGTAATAACTTGCGCTCAGGTGTACAACAGTACTGTGAAAATGTTTAATACTCCCTTTTATTGATGCCATGTCGTTGCGGTGAGACAACCGGCGCGCACTTGGAGCTGCCGTCGAATTGACAGGGTAGACTTCTTATCATACAAACTGATAAAAAAAAAGGCTGCCATATAGCACTACGAGGCAATGGTTGCAAAGCCCAGCCCTTAGTCAACTAAAATGATCCTTTCTGTGCAGCTACAATCATTCCATACACGATAATAAGCAAAAGCACAAGAATACACTTCAAAGTTTTTTTATTGACAAAGTCACATAAAATATACAACAGTTGCTAAAACCAACAATGAAGTGTACCATCCATGGATTGACCTAGAGAAAGGACATACACACCATTAGAATTGGGTGATCCAGAACAACGCTGTATTTTATATTAAATGAAGCAACAGTCAGAGTTATATGGAACGGTAGGGTTATAATCATATTAATCATTTGGCAGAATGTTGTCATCATTTGTTGCATCTCGATGACCCATGACACATTTCTTTATTGAATACTCACAGCAAACACAACTTCATGTTGAATCTTTGTAGCGTTGCAGTGTTTCCCACAGACCCGGTAACAATGTGTGGCGGGGGTGACGCCTCATGCCCACTGCACCGTCAGTCAAAGGACGTCGAGAGATGGGGGAGCTTTCCGGGGTCGTAAGAGCCCGAGACATTGCACACGCGATCTGATTGGATGACGGATCAGTCGGTGCCGAAAAAGTTTAACATTTTTCAACTTTTTGACAAATGGATCCACAATGCACGGCTTGGGGGGCTAACATCGTAATGTATAAACTATAACCGCATTTCACTGCTGCGCCACACATTGGTCTATGGGAAACACTGCGTTGACTTGAGGCACCAGTAGAATCAACCTGAAGGGCAAAAGGAATAATAATCAGAACAATGCCAACTAGGGAAAGCGCGCTGTTTGTAATGTAGCAACAATCAGAGTAATATGGAAACGGTAGGGTTATAATCATATTAATCATTTGGCAGAATAGTTTCATCATTTGTTGCCTATAAATACATGTGTGCATAGCGTGATCAGTAACTCACCAATGAATCCGATTTGGCATCCACCTTTTAGGAAAGAAAGCAAACAACTGTAAGGCACACTTTAGAGTCAAGGAAAAGCGTGTCAACTAGCAGGTTACTCAGTAAGTTGACTGTCCACATTTATGTTCAGGTCAGACATTTGTGACATCACAGAACCCACAAAGCCAATCACTTTAGATGCTGGAAACTCACCTTTGACAGGGCCTTCGCTTCCTCAAAATCCTAGACCAAAAACATAAACACAATGAGTGCAAGGCATTGATGCGACATGCCATCAGAATGTTGCTCAGACCTCATTCAGCTAGAGCTAATAGATTAGACTCCACGGTTATGTCAGCATCCCTTTATCATCACAAAGGCCAGACTCTTTGAAACCCATTAGACCATGATAGCCAGTGAGACACACTTGGCTCCCATGCAAGCGCTACATGTCTGGGTGCTGTGGATTTATGCATGTTACCATTTACCTTTTACTATTTCTAGAGGTGCTTTCAAGGGCAGGATACAAGTCATCTTCTCCTGAAAGGCAAGAGTAGACTTTGTTTAGGACTTGAGATAGAGAAATACATTTTTCTTGGTGCATTAGATCTTAATCAGAATTGTTTTATCCTCAATGTGATCAGTGACCTGATTCAATAGCATCATATTAAGATAGTTACTAGAAAGCGCCAGTTGCTGGGCAACTTGAGCGGAAAATATACATACCATGGAGGCTTTCTGGAACCGGCAGTAGACCAAGCCACCTGATAAGAAGAGAAGGGCATTAGAATGTGTAGCTGCAGGGAGTGTAACAAACTGAAGTTGGAACACGATACATCAGATAGGGGCGAAAGACAAATGATCCCCGTTTCAACATGGTTATTCAGCTGAACTATAATCTCATCATTGTATCAGCATTCAGAATCTGTCATTCAGGAAAGAAACCTACCAAGTTGACCGCTACTGCCTCATGATCAGGAATAAATTGCATCTCTCCAGTCTGAAATAAAAGAGGCAACATTAGCCCACTTCCTCCAATTAGATGAACTGAATAGAGTTAAAACATATACTCAGATAGGGGCGAAAGACAAATGATCCCCGTTTCAACATGGTTATTCAGCTGAACTATAATCTCATCATTGTATCAGCATTCAGAATCTGTCATTCAGGAAAGAAACCTACCAAGTTGACCGCTACCGCCTCATGCTCAGGAATAAACTGCATCTCTCCAGTCTGAAATAAAAGAGGCAACATTAGCCCACTTCCTCCAATTAGATGAACTGAATAGAGTTAAAACATATACTCAGATAGGGGCGAAAGACAAATGATCCCCGTTTCAACATGGTTATTCAGCTGAACTATAATCTCATCATTGTATTAGCATAGGGAATCTGCCCAAGAAAGAAACTTACCAAGTAGACCCATCGCCTTGTGATAAGCAATGCGAAGCACATCCCGAGGCTGAAAAGGCAGGCAGAGGCAACATTAACAAACTTCTTCCAGCGAGACAAATTAACATAGCTACAACATGAACTCAGATAGGGGCGAAAGACAAATGATCCCCGTTTCAACATGGTTATTCAGCTGAACTATAATCTCATCATTGTAGCCGGACAGATTTCAATCTACAAATCACAAATCTCACCTTTCTAGTTTATTGGGAGACTGCACTTCAGGGAGGCATCTGCCACTTCGGATCCTGAGGAAAAGCAGGAACATTATTAGAGCACTTCCTATATCAAGCTGATCAGGCATGCTGCTTGCCCGTACACATCAGATAGGGGCGAAAGACAAATGATCCCCGTTTCAACATGATTATTCAGCTGAACTATAATCTCATCATTTTAGTCAAGTTAACCCATGTTCCACCAGGACTGAAACTTACCATCAACGAGCCGGGGATGGATGGTACATGATGAGCACCTGTAAATTCATTAAAGTCAGTTATAAAGGGCCAAGACTTGTGGAGGATAGCAATATTGGCTGGCACTGCATCAGCAATAAAGTTATCCGTCATTGTTAATCAGAGAGATTCCCAATGTTTATCAAACATTGACATCACTTATAGTTTGAGATTTACATCATTAGAGCATCGAGTTTAGACAAGTTACCATTCTTGTAGTCGATCAAGTCATCTGGATGTCGATCATGTCATCTTGATAACTATCAGCATCTGTAAACATGAGATTACTAGATTAGATTTGAGGAACAAATGTTTGACTCAAGTATTTCTACAAGACATTGCATCAGTAAAAAAAGTTGTCCATCATCGTTATTCAGAGAGATTCCCAATGTTTTTCAACATTGCATCACATGCAATTAACAAAATGAGAAATGGTTAGGAAGTCACCTGACCTGGAGAGGTAGCATCACTCGATCTTCAAGTTAGTCAGCACCTGTTAAAGAAATGAAAGCATGAATAATCTATACTCTGTCCAAAAACCATAACCAAAAGTTATCAATGCCTCAGAGAATGCAATTGGTGGTTGCGGATTCGTCATCCAATTTTGTCAAGAGTAGCAAATGTGGTCATCATTGTAGCATGAGAAGGGAAGAATTTTATGGTGCACGAGTAATGCCAACAGAAACTTACCCCGCTAAGCAAAACTCGAAGCAAACTTGCTACCATGTGTTCAGTATGTTTCCTGTAGAACAATCAGACGTTAGTACCGAGTCACTGTCACCCAAGATGCAGAAAAGCCAGATGAAAAAGTCTCAGCGTAAGTTTAATCAGAAATCACTTCTGTCCACTACTCTTACATAATCATCCTCGACTTGAAATACTGTGTTGGCTAAGCAGTTGAGAAACTTACCCGATTGAAAATGTGATTTCCAGCACAAAAACAAGGCAGCCACGTTACCTAAAAGAAAACTCAGAGATTAGATAACTGCATGGACTAGAAATAAATAAAAAGCTTTGCTCCAATGCGTTCAGTATGGTTGGCGTTTCATCACAGTAATTCAGATGTCCCTACCAACATGTATATCATCATTAGCTCCACTCCAAAGTATGTTGTTGTAGTACAGGCAAGAAACCTTACCTAGTGACTGAAACCCGATTCATTAAAAGGTCGAGTCCCATCACAAAGCCAACACAGCCTGGTTAACCTAAGGAAAGGAATTTTAGAATTTAGACCACCGTGCATGAAAAAAAAAAAAACGTTGCTCCCATACGTTCAGTATGGTTGGCGTTTCATCACTGTAATTCAGATGTCCCTACCAACATGTATATCATCATTAGCATCCCCCGCTCAAGTATTTCCCCCACCCAAAGTATTTTATAGTAGTTGAGACAAGAACCCTTACCTAGTGAATGAAAACGGAGTCATTGCCGACATCATGGCGCCACTGCAGGGAATAAGAAGACACGCAGTAGTTAGTTATGACCGATGTTTTACCATGAGAAAGAACTACATTGAGCGTTGCTCCCATGTGATCAGACAAGAAGAAGAAAAGTTGGTATTTCCTCAATGAAAACTCAGATGTCCCTACCAACATTTATATCATCATTAGTGCATGGGTAAGTAGCAACCATAGTCATCGGTACTGCAGCCATTTGAAACCGAGACACGTGGCTGATTGAGGCCTAGGATTTCCATGAACTAAACGTAAACATCAGGCAATAATTCCATGAACAGAATAGCATAGAAGTACTACCGACATTAAACAACAATACAGGCAGACATATTTACTTAAGTTAAACTAGCAGTAACTAATTTTGTTGAGATGATTTAGAGGCGCACCTACTCACAGGATGTCAATGGGGAACTCGAGACTCAAGAAAGGGTGGAAGTCCTTTATATAGGGAGCCGCTGAGGATTATGGGTAAAAGTATGTGACAGTGTCAGTAACTGGCTCCCCTTCTGGCTGACTGACCGACTAGTCACAGTAGAATAAATAATTATTATTTTGTGTAGATATTGTGAGCTACTTCTAAATGGAGCACTCTAAGCTGCCCAACCTCAACTAAACAACAAATATTAATACTTTGACTATTTTTGATTAACCAGGTTTTTCCTATGGATAATATGCTATTGTTGGTCGAATTTGATGATCTTGTATGTTTTCTATTTCTGAATAATGATTATTACTGCGTTGGTCATCAAACAGTGCCCCTTAATATGTGAAAACTTCAATTAGGGAATTACTATCTGAATTCAAAAGCAGCACATTGCATTATGTTTTATCAGCCTGCTCATTTCCATAAGTCAAACATTAGTTTAACAGACAATCACCTCATTCACACTAGCTCACTCTGTCTACTCTGTACTTTGGACTAGTCTAATACACATGATTACCAAAACTCGAATGATCAACTTAGCTGGAAGTCTTGTGTTATGTGACCATAGCTTTAGAAAATGTATAAGAGTGAAGCATACATCAAATGATTATTACCAAGTAATTCAGTTCACTCATGAAGATTTAATATTATGCATCAATAAACTTGAAAATCAGATACAATCATTGCTCATAAGAATGAAATAAAAAATACATGGTCTGATGGCTTTCTATGAAGAAACGCTTGGTGATTATGAAATGGAATAACAAGGCCTCAATTCAATTTCAATGTAAAAGACAAACAATGAAAACTGGCTTTTAGTTTTATTAAACTGCAACTTTTAATTTGTTATTCTAGATGAAAAAAATCTTAAAATTATAATGAAACAAATATGCATTTTTATGTGAAAATGTTTTTCCACAAGGCTTCTTCCATATTGGCTAATATATCGATGGCGAGAAACACAATCTTATTCAACACTTGATTTCAGCAGGTTCGGTGTAATATGCCTTTGTGAATGAGAATATGGATGAAACCAGCATAGTTGGAAAGTAATCTATATTTTGACCAGTATGGTTCCCATATTTAAAAACATTGGACGTAAGTTTAAATTCAAGCACACAACTTAGACTTGAGTAGCCCTCTATGAAAAAGTATCAGAACTCAACCATTGGTTCGATGTAGCCTCTTCCCCAAACTCTTAAAAACACGTTGCCACCATGTCAGTCGCCAACTATGACTTCCGTCAGGGAGATGCCTAGGAGAGAAGATGTGCCGAACGAACAGGAATCTCTTGGCGCACCCTTGCTTCCCACAACCCCGTCACCAAGCCTTACAATTATCCGGACACCGAAAAAAACAGGTCAACATTCATTTGTTCATAAATGCTTGCACAAAAGAAATAAGTAATTCCAGACGAGTGGATATCCAATCCCAAGATCCATTTCCGGAGGAAGGTGGAGTTAAACCTTTAACTTAACAGCCTAGTTCCACGCTGAGAGCCAATGAGTGCTCAGATTCGTTCTCGGCATTGTGAAGCCATACCACTTATGTCATAAAAAAATAACCAATACCACTATCATAGTCTAAATGTGTGTAGATGCTAGCACGCTTGTCGGTCTTGCTTCCGCCCACAAGCGCGTCAGCTCAGTTAAAGGAGGCATTGAGATGTCCAATGGCGCAAATGGAATGATTACTTAACATGTGAAGCCTTTAAAAGTTCTTACCCTCAAATATCTAAACTATTGCCAGAATGGGAAAAAAAAATAAAGAGCGCAAACAAATAAAAAAAAGTATATATCTATATATATATATATTTATATATCCACCATATGTATATCTATATATAAACAACAGTTCTCACTAGTTGTGTGTAGGCAAGCCAAGATGTCCTCTCTTCCGTCGTCGTGAGGTCCTTCCCTCGTCCGGTCTGTGGGTGATGGGAGGGGACTGCGGCGCTCGCTCCTCCCTCAGCAGTTTCCCTGAGATGTAGTATGCCGTATTGTTTCTGTTGAGGTTCGTTTCACTTTAACACCATCAACAGACGCATCAACCCTCCTCCACCACACCCATCCTCACCACCACGATCACAATCACCATCACTCCTTCTGCTCCTCTTCCTCCTCCTACTCATCGTCACCCCTTGCCCGGGATCGGGGACAGGCTTGATTGTGAAGTCCATATAGACAAGAGTTGTTGCAAAGAACGGATGTGCAGAAAGTCCTGTGTCCCTTGCACTGTGCTGCATGGTTTAGTCTTATTTTTTTTTTTCATTTTGCTCCCCGACTGACTTCATTCAACATTGGTTCATCATCAAACGCAAAGCTGTGTACATATTCAATCATTCAAGTCATTTCGAAGGCTTGGAAAATAGGTCATGTGCAAATGAGTTCTTATGAAGACTCCCGTGTTGTGTGACGTGTGTGTGTGTGTGTGTGTGTTGTTTGGCTGTTTGTGTGTGTGCATGTGTGTGGATGGGAGAGAGGTCGTCTCAGGGCCGTGGTTGAGCTATCCTCTTTAGTAGCGGTTCGTCGTAGACCCAGCACTCGCCATCTTCGTGGAACAACTGGAGAGAGACGGAACACAGTCAATACCATTGGTGTAGACTATGCATCACAAGGGTTTATGTAAATTACTGGCCCCTTATGGCCGGTAAGCGAAATGCAGCCTGCTGGAGCTTGTGTATTCACAGTACTGGAGTGCAAGCTTCATGGGTGGAGAGATAATGACAATAATTAACTAATGTTAGGTATAACCATGAACAAAAAAAAAGATTGTGACAATGGGAGTGGTGTGAGCAGATATATAGCAGAGAAGATGTACAAATTAAAGGCTATGATACATTTTTGCGCTTATCCACGCTTAGCTGTCACTTCTTCCTTTTTCCCGGCACAACCGACCCAGGTTCAAACATAATACAAATGAGCTCACAGGCTGTTGAACGCAGCAGAGAGAGTCGGGGAAGATTTCATGTTTTAGGTTCAATTACAACCTGTTCATATGTTTGCTTTGACTTTGGGAAGCAGCTGCCCACTTCCATGTCTTCCAGTGTACTTCCAGACACAAAAAAATGTCATGCATTGATATTCTAAGTTTAAATAATATTAATAGGAGGAGGAGGAGGAGGAGGAGGAGGAGGAGGAGGCGGCTCACCCGTGTCTCCCACTGCCTCTCGTTCTCCTTGCGCTCGCGGGCCTCGCCCCTCTGCTTCTCCTCCAGGTAGTGCTTGGCCTCCGTCGCCATGTCGATGTCCTTGAGCTTCAGGTTCAGGGTCACGTCCCTCCACATTCTGGTGAAGGGGTGGGGGAGACACAGACCGGGTGTTAGGGTGTTTGTTGCCCATTTGCCCGGAACCCACCCCCAAAAAAACTGGACAATGTGCAAATGCGTAATATTTATTCATTTTACCTGTGGATCTTTTTTATATGCATTTTCAATTATGTGCAATATTGTTCACTTTTTATTGACTTATTTGATTGACTTTTACTGTGTGTCCATTATTTGTTTGACAATTGTGGCTTATTCATCCAAGGGGATGAATAAAGTATCTATTTATTTATCCATCTATCTATCATTCATGACGATGATCTCAGATCATACCAATAACCTGGTTAGATAAAAAAGGTACAACACAAAACAAATACATCTACAAGTCTGTCTTTAAGGTCACATAATTAGTGATTCCAACCCTGGATGCCAGTGTAAAGTATGCCATCGACGTGTACATTGAGCCGTGCGCATCTGTGGAGAGATACCGGTGTTTCTTCTCACCTTCGAGATTCGTAGTCCAACTGGTCTTCAAGCTTGCGGACCTTCTTCTTGATGATGTCCATCTTCTTGGTGTCTATGAACAAAGCGTTCTCCTGCAACACAAAAACAATTTAACATTGTTAGTGTCCATCATGGCGCATGGCTTATCCTTCACATAGCCAGTATGCTGCGCAGAAAAACCTTAAACTGCATTGGTAACTTTTTCACTGCAGTCATCACTTTGGGGTTTAAACATATTGGTAACTGTAACTGCAGCCAGTGAAACACTAGACACTGCAGTGCCTAAGAAAAAAGGATTATGCCCTCGCTAAATGAATTTGGCCTGCGGAGAAGGCGAGGACATCTAATTCTGAACAAAAGTGATGGCTGCAGTGAAAAAAAGTACATAGTGCATGTATAGAAAGTGCCCACCATGAAGCTAAAGTGGAAGCTACTTCACTTCACAACAGAACTCACCCCAGATGCCCACTTGGCGTACATCACGCCGTTCCACTCTCCTTCGATGGCACAGAAGGACTTCTTATCGTTGGGCGTA
The DNA here is from genome assembly GCF_031168955.1 of Gadus macrocephalus. Taxonomy (NCBI): domain Eukaryota; kingdom Metazoa; phylum Chordata; class Actinopteri; order Gadiformes; family Gadidae; genus Gadus; species Gadus macrocephalus. Next base: position 23,042,391 of record NC_082393.1, read on the forward strand.
CTGCCGCGGAACAAAGGAACAAACGGTTACAGCCAAAACTCACTTGTTCATAGTCTTACAGCCAAAACTCACTTGTTCATAGCCTTAGATTCTGCATAGCCTCCCCCATTATACCCCCCCCCGTCCTGGCAATTAATGTAAACACTTATTGTATGTTGTACGTCCTGGCACTTAATGTACACACTTATCGTATGTTGTACGTCCTGGCACTTAATGTAGACTTATTGCATGTTGTACGTCCTGGCACTTAATGTACACTTATATTGCATGCTGTACGTCCTGGCACTTAATGTACGCACTTATTGTATGCTGTACGTCCTGGCACTTAAAAATAGTACTTAGTATTGTGTAGCCTCTTATCCTAGCTATCTTTGCTGTGTACGGGGAATGGGTCAACGTAGCAATTGTTAGTGCTTGGCACTTGGTGCTAGTACGAACATCCTGACTGTACCGACACCAACATATTGTTTCTTTATTCTGACAAATGTAGTTATTGTAAGTCACTTTGGATAAAAGCGTCTGCTAAATGCCCTACATGTAAATGTAAGTCTAACTCAAGACTCAGTAAATCTAAGCGCAGACTGGGATTTTACATTTTTCCACAAAGCCTTTCAGCAAAACACTTAGTAAAGACTCAAGAGACACAATCACGCAGGTGCTAAAGGCTCAGTTACGGTTCCACGGTGACGCAACGCAATGAGCACAAAGACGCTTCGTCGTGAACCTGTTTCGGTTCTGCGTCGGGTTTTCAGTGAGCGGACCAATCACAGCCCCTGCTGTTGCGTCGCCTCGACCAAGGAGAAGAACGTTGTGAGGCGCACTTCAGGCACTTGCGGTGGACGCAAGGAGGGTCCGCAAGGACGTAATGAGTCCTTAAACCCCTTTGCGTTGCGTCGACGTGGAACCATAACTACGCCTCAACCCTGCGGGAGCGGTGAGACCCTGCGTTGGACCCAAACGGCGAGCAGTCCGGTCCACTTACAAGATGTCCGCCGTGATGCGGTGCTTCTTGCCGCCGTAGAAGGGCTTGGTGTGGAACACGATGTTGGCGCTGTAGCCCGACTTGGAGCAGACGATGCTGCACTCGCCGCCCAGCTCCACCCAGGGCACCGTCAGGATGGACCTGCACACATAGGTGGAGTATTGATTGATGCGTCATCAATGGGCAGAAACAAAACTGTTTAATCCCACCCCCTTTCATTAAATCATACAACTATTAGAAACTACTACCGGTTTCCTTTAGTTAAATTACACTCGCAATTAATGCAATTAATACCTGAAGATAAAGATATAATATATTATTAAAGTTGTCGGTGTAGTTCAAACACATATTCATAATAATGATAAATACATTTTGTTGTTTTATTTAACCAGACTTTAACCAGGCACGTTTTGACAGAATAATAACTGAAGGTTAAGGATGAAGTCGAAGAGAGCCGGACGGACAGGGCGATCCGACGATGCCTACCTGCCGTAGCCATTAGGGAAGGTGAGGATGTAGTGTTCGTCGTGCTCCAAGCAGGATACACACCCTGGAAGCCCCAACCGAGGAAGGGACACGGCAGCGTTACTTAGGACACGGTGCAGTCACGATAGGGCTCCCAAAAGTCTCGGAGCGGGGCAATGGGAGGGGAGGCGTTCGGACAAACCTTGGCCGATGTTGTGGACTCCTATTGACATCCCGAGGAACTTCGACTTGGTCCAGATGTGTGCGTTAAATTGGATCTTCTTACCGGAACACTCTGCGTAGAACGCGGAAACTAAAGAGGAGCAGAGAGGTTCTGGGTTAAAGTGTGCCGTTTTTTCTAAATCTAAAAAAAAATTACATTTGAAATCATGAAATGATTCAAACGTCTCGGATGGGGTTTAAGAAGACGGTGCGACATTGGTTGTAGACCCTACTCACTGGGCGGGTGATGAGAGACCTGCTCTGCTACGAAGGACACATTGTTGGGGGAAACCCAGGGGAGGGGACCGTCCGACAACGGCTCCTGGAGAGAGAGAGAGAGAGAGAGAGAGAAGAACGGCACGGAAGAGAGAGGAATCAGAAGCAAGCGGATGGATCCAGAAAGCGAGGAGACCAGTTTGGGGAAGGTGTCTTGCTCAGGGACACCTCGACACTCAGCGAGGGGGACCCGGGGATCGAACTAGCAACCTTCCGGTTACCAGCCAACCTGCTCCCCCCTTCCTGAGCCACATGCCGCCCCTGGGCCAGCCCTCCGACAAGCCTCACCGTGGGGGCGACGGGGGGTGGCGGGGGCTCCTCCGCGGCCTCGTTTGGCATGTCCCAGTGGCAGTAGAAGACCTCTCCCAGGATGGGGTTGTAGGGTTTCTTGGCCACCGAGCCCTTCCTCCCCGCGTGGAAGGCCGACAGGTACCACTTGACGACCTGCACCATGCGCTCCCGGGGCTCCGGCTGCTCGGCGATGCTGCAGGGGGGGGGGGGGGGGGGGACAACACGGGGACATGATGTCAGGTGTCGGTTTTGAGGACACATGTGCCTTAAAATATGACTGGATTTGGGTTAACTGCATCTAGCTCTGTGTGTGTGTGTAAGTGTTTGGGTTTCGGGTTTTCTGGAGTAGGATCAGTTTAAATGAGTTGAGCCATTACGTTATATAGAAGTTGTCTTGAATGCGTGTCTCTCAAGTGTGTGTTTCTAATATTGATGGTTCATACTGATGCTAAAAACAACACTATCTGACATGTCATTCGTGTGGTGCGCAGCATTGGACCAGAAGTCCTATACATAAAAAAAAAAAGGACCTACCTCACAAACAAATCTGGATGAGCAAAGAAATCTGCATACATTTCTAGTAAAGACCTCCGCTCTAGAATGAAGGTCGGGAGAACAACCTGTGAAATGCGAAGAGAAGAAATGAGTAACTGTAGTGAGTAACTGTAGTACATCATGAATACAATACTTACTATATTATGACCTATAGTGCTATAGTGTTACTCAACAGACCGATGGGGAACACGCGATGGAGTGTTCGGGGAAATAATAGTATTGCGATTATTTGTAGTGCGATCGCGATTTAGTACGCAATTTTTTTCTTCGTATTATTCACAAAAATAAGCAATAAATCATTGTACAATCTGACCAACACAACATTGGACAACATATAAACTGCTCTTTCCGTAAGGCCAGGCCTATGGGTTGAGATGAATGGATGCATGAATTTAAGTTGCAACATCTTTACTTAACTTTCGAATTGTAAAAGGAAAATTAAATAGGAATCTTACAGATCTCCAGTCAGTAACAGTAACTTATCTTCTATTACATCGCGATGTCGGTTTGAATTCGATGAATCATTCAGGCCTACTACCAAGAGCCATCGAGACGCAGTGCGAGCCTTGTCGGAACTAGGAGACATGCGTCAGAACCCCTGGTGCAGTAGGTCGTGACTCCGTACCTTGGTGAGGTCCATACCAAGCCGGACCTGGGACAGCAGATGCATGATGACGCTCTTGTGCTCCTCAACGGACTCCCCCTCGCCCTCATCGTCACGGTCGTCATTGTCAAATTGGTCTGACACAAAAATACACAATTGGTAAATGGACTGCGTTTATACAGCGCTTTCATATTGCCTGACATTCACCCATTCATGCACACATACACACACCGACGGTGGTGTCACCAATGCAAGGCGACAGCCAGCTTGTTGGGAGCAGATAGGGTTAGGTGGCATTGGCGTTGAGGTTTAGAAGGTGCAAGACAAAATAATATGCTTTGTGAGTGCCTTAAATAAACGGATAGCAACAGATGTGAGTGAGCCAGAGGTGTGATCACAGTGTGTGTCCTTTATGCTTCCTCTGTGTGTGAGAGCTTTAGGCTTCCTTTGTGAGTGAGTGAGTGAGTGAGTGAGTGAGTGAGTGAGTGAGTGAGTGAGTGAGTGAGTGAGTGAGTGAGTGAGTGAGTGAGTGAGTGAGTGAGTGAGTGAGTGAGTGAGTGAGAGCTTTAGGCTTCCTTTGTGAGTGAGTGAGTGAGTGAGTGAGTGAGTGAGTGAGTGAGTGAGTGAGTGAGTGAGTGAGTGAGTGAGTGAGTGAGTGAGTGAGTGAGTGAGTGAGTGAGCGTGCGTGCGTGCGTGCGTGCGTGCAGGGGCTTCACCTGCGTCGGTGGTTCCGTTGGACATGGACGAGTTGAGGGACTCGTTGGTGTGCGGTCGTTTCATGGCCCCGTCCCCGCCCAGTGCAGAGGCCGCGGCCTGCCCAGAGAGACTGCTGCCCAGGGAGAGGAACGAAGAAGGGGACCCGAGTTCATCATTAAGACATGAGGTCGGCGTGAGAACAGGGATGCAAAGTTCTGTTTAATAGCAACCTCCTAACATAGCCCAGCATCTTAACAAATAAACCTTGGCAATTTGGTAACTCTGTAGCGAGCGACTCTCTATACAGTCAGTAACTTTTTGGGGAAGTTGCAGTTGTGTCAGGGTTGGGGAACTTCCAGGTTATCACAATAAAAGCGCCCCCCTGGTTTACTTTCGTGGCAGCATCTGGACCTGCTCATCACTCCCACATCCCAGAGGGAATGTGCGAGGGCTATGCACAACCACAGGAGTCATTTGACTCGACTGTATACCGAGTACGTGTTGAATGCTGCCCCGTCACTAGAACGGAGGAGCGAAACCACGTGCTCTGTCTCGCTCTCTCCCCCCCCCACCAGTAGCAGCGGGGCCGGAGGGGGGTCCGGGAAGGGGTGGGTGGGGGGGTCCGGGACACTCACGCGAGGCAGTGTTTGGGAGAGGTGTTGAACTCGTCGGCGTCGTAGAACTCGTCCTCGCTGGAGGAGTAGGAGAAGTCTGGCACTGAGTGGGAGGGCATGTGGGACGGGGAGCCCAGGCCACTGCTGGGGCCCGACGGACCGCTCCCTGGGGGACAGACGGACGGAGGGAGGGAGGGAGGGAGGGCCGGGGTCAGAAGCAGTGGCAGCACGCGCTGGAGACATATTACACTTTAAATCAAACAGATGAGCAGGACGAGGAATCTGGATTTGCATGACACCTGACGTGTATAATATGCATGACATGGATCTGAATGCACATGACATGGATCTGAATGTACATAACATACGTCTCAATAACATCACATGGATCTGAATTTAAGTCTCTTGGAGAACAAACACGTCTCCTAAATGACCAAAAATAGTAAATGGTACGACAAGACAATATAGTAAAATCCACCAGGACGTGATGTTATCATGAGTGGTGTGTTAAAGAGTGAGCGTGAGATACAGCGGGGTTCCTCTGCAGTACAGTACACTAACTCGGGCGGCCAGGAAGACGTGTGCAGTCCCTTGGTGCACAGCACAGCACTTTCAATACTGCTGCCTCAGCAGATACAGGCAGGAAGCCCAGCCTCCTGAACGCATTGCTACTTTCACTCCTTAATGGACAACACATTCTTGGGAGCAGTCTCTCTACCTCCCTCTCTCTCTCTCTCTATGACAGAGTGTGTGTGTGTCCTTGCTGTATCGTGGGAAATTATTAATGCGTAAAATGTTTGCATATTCATAAATACGCTCATCACAGAACCACGTGTACTGTGCATTACCGTCGTTGTGTGTTTTGGCACTTTTTTCCGCAGAGACATCGAAAAGAACTTTCGCAAACTAAGACATGTTACCGTGACAACCATGTGAACCACCGTAGCACAGGCAAACATTCGAAACGCAGCTGGCCCGTCGTTCTCAGGGCTACGCCCGACTGCGTGAGGGATAGGACCGCGGTACTCGCCTGTGCTGTTGGGCGTTGGCGTTTGTAAGCTTCCCATCACCGTGACAACGGGACCCACTTGTAGTGTGGAGGGCCGCTGGTCAGACCTGCACACCTGGGAACCCTCTGGAGTTGGGGGTAGACATAAGACCGCTGTAAAGTAAACTACTCAAAATAAATCAAAACCAAACCTTACATTAGTGATATGCTCGGCTAAACAATAGTGAAGACATTGTATCGTAAGAAAAAGCATTCATTTCTCAGAAAGACACATGGACCTGTGCTATCCTGCAGTACTACTTACATCGCAGTAAAACAAACAAACAATCAGAATAGCTCGCAGCAGTTAGGAACCGCATGTGTTAAATTGCCCACCAGGGGGTACTGTTGCTACCTACAAACAAAGAGATCAGGCTCGTCGTCACACATGCCAAACCCCTCGTCGTGTTGCATAAAAAGGGAAACATTCCCCCAAGTCCAGCAGTGCGGTGTACCTGAGGGCAGCGCTGTCTGGATTGGCATGTTGTCGCTGCCTTCGGACGTGTCTAGCGGAGGCTGGTAGATCCCGTCGACTGGGTTTATGGTGCTCTGGAGGGCACAAACAAGAGGCCACGGCATGGCCGTTAACTCGAGCGATATGGCCTACACTTCCCTGCAGAGGTCACACATACAATGATCACACACACACACACACACACACACACACACACACACACACACACACACACACACACACACACACACACACACACACACACACACACACACACACACACACACACACACACACACACACACACACACACACACACACACACACACACTTTCTGGCAGCTATATAATAAGACGGCCCAAACCCAAAGCCAGGGTTGAATCCCCATGTTGGAGGGGGGTGTGAGGTTATGGTTAATACAAAACCGTTCACTGCAACAGCATGCAGTGTAATACAATACGGCTAAGAAATGATAATGTCGGAGCACAACTGGGCATTGGGAGTCTAGGAGCATTGCCAAGTTTGTTATTACGTTGGTCTTTGATTCATCGTCTAGGAAAATATTCATAAGTTATGTGTTTACAGGGAGACAGTCGTGTTAGAAACCGCCACAGCGATTCTCCTGTGAGCATGGCAAAGCAAAGTTTTCATTAGCCTAGGTCCCGGTTTATAAACGTTGATTTCGGGTTTTATAGTACTCCAACTCTCTGGAGTCCTCCCAATATGGCAGTGTGTCAAACGAAAAAGTCCCCTGATGCATTCGGATGTACAAACCCTATATAGACAGTCAACCCTCATGATTCCGTGGGAACATTGGGTTCACTAGATACCATTAAGGTATTGGTCCATGAAACAAGGAGCAGCTTCACGGACCAAGTCATTTGGACTCTGAACAGCGTTGCAGTGCAGCAGGTGTTCAAGAACCACTGGGCTGACGACTGAGTTTGTGAAATTCTAACTCTCAGGAACCTTGCCGTTCCCTTTCAGGAAAAAATAATAATAGAATCCTCTGAGAGTTGTGTACACTGCTGTGGCCTGACCTCATCAACACTTCTTCTGCGCAAGCACACACACGCAGAAGCATCTTCGTGATCTCACACACCCACACCCACACAAGATTAAGAGTGGATTGAACATAAGCTTTTGGAAAGGAGTTGTGTTCTGCCCTAATTGCCACGGCCACACCCCCCTTACTTTGCATCTCGCAAGCCTCACACCAAATACAGAAGGCAAGGAGTTTAATTCACATCGTATTACAGCCAATCAGAGGAATATCTCAATGTCCCAGGGCAAAGGGGAGTGGGAGTGGTTCTTTGAGAGCAGCAGATTGAATCAAGAGCAGGGGATGCCAGACCGCCGTCACGTTGAGTTGCAGCAGTGGCCTGCCTTAGGCAATGGTTTAAACCAGCACTCAACATATTAATACCCCTGCATGGAAGATGAATGCTGCAGTTATCTCAAGCAACACAGCGGGGTCCCTGCACAATTAGTATACATTAAAACAATTTGACAGCTGCATCTTGTGGAAAGGTAACCTGAATATACCATAATGAGCACCCCATCATTTCCCTTTGCAATCAATGTCCCTGAATAAGAGCAGGTTTTTCTTATTTCCAGTATTTCCTTTCAACTGTTCAATAGCTCTGAGTCCATCCATCGTATGGTTCTGATCGGATACAGGCCACTGTTCCTCGTAGATCTACATCCACAAGCGCGTGTGTAAGTGACTCTTAAGCTATGGAGATATGTTAAGCACATAACCTGTGTCATATGAAAAGAACCCAAGCAAACTGAAAGGGAGCATTTAGCCCAAGCCGTCGGACTTATACGCCATAAAGCTGAGGCTTGTGAGATTAAGTCTGTCGCAAGTGCACATCGTGGTCCTCTAAATGGACCCGGTGCAGTGGGGGGGAGAGAGAGAGAGAGAGAGACGGAGAGAGAGAGAGATTCCCACGGCCTGACATCTGGTCGTCCTTCCCAGGTCGATAAGCTGGCATGTTGCACATGGATAAAGTGATGGGGAATCAGCAGACTCCAATTAGCGGACATGGGATACGTGGGGAGAGACACACACGGTTCAACACGAGTGACATGTAATATGTACGCACAGACACACACATACATACATACATACATACATACATACATAGGTGACCAACATGCATTCCTGGGTGGTACATATCAGACACAGACAATATTTAGTCTGACGTGATGTGGTCCACAAGAGTTTCCCCAAAGCCATTGTTAGGAGGAATTAGGAGGAAGAAAACAGGAAATGTTTAGCAGGGAAATCATGTCGGAAATAGACAAGGGGAGATTTGAGATAAAGCCTATTGCTGGAATCACATTGCATGCAGTTAAGTAAAGACGTTGGATTAATCCGTTTGGCTATAATGTAGAGTCAGTCGGGCGGAAAGGAAGAATAGATTTTCTGGCTAATGTCAATTTCTGTTGTGGACGGATGACGTGAAACTTACTATAAGTCCGTTTGCGTGTTGCTGTTCGTTACTTTGGTCCTTAAAATTTTGAGAAGACAATGTTAGGCTAGTAGTTGCTGAATGTCGATAAATGTCCTTTTAGTTCTTCATTTATTACTAATAAATGTGTCGTTAACTTAATGGGCATTCTTAAAAAAAAAAAATCAAAGAACAAGCAAACAGGAACTAAATGATTCTGCATGTTTGCATCCGTTCCCGCATCGCATGAAGCAGAAATGCCTTTTGTTAATGAAATGCCTCCTTTCATCACATGGTAACAAATCACAATATACGATGGAAACCACACTGGTAGCCAATACACTGATAAGACACCTGGTTTAAAAAAACGAAATAGACATGCTACATGAAGCAGACACAACCTTATCACTTCCTGGTCCTAGTGGCTGACACACATGTGATGAAATGCATACAGGGGGCCACATCCTTATCCACCACCATTAAGGGCTCCCAGAGTGTGGGATTACTGCCCACACCACGCCGTGCACAGAGACGCCATCCAACACAAGACAGGTTGCAGGTGGAGGTGTCCGACTGCAGAGGTGCGTACAGAGAAGGCATGCACGGAGACACTTACCTTGGCGATTTGTAGCAATACAATGCAGTGCTTGATGGACTCTACCATACTCTGTGGATTAGACGTTGGAGCATATCAGGGAATACAACGATTTGAGAGAATATAAAAAAGGCACACGTATATACACTCAAAGAGTAATTCAGACTTACACAAGTAGTCTCCTTCAAACTTTCAATTTTCTGAAAGGCAAAAAAAACAAACAATCAAACCGTATGAAATGCAAAACCCTCAAGGATTAAATCCTGATCCGAAAAAGGCATATTAGCTAAATAAAACAAAACCTAGAAAACGGACTACGTAAAATAAAAGCCATAGTACAGTATCACGGCCTCGTCAGGGTCAGGACATGTATAAACATGTCACCTGACACCCAGTCACCTGCCCTGAGTCACATGACCGGTCATAGGTTAGGCTTTAACACACACACACACCACGCTGTTGAAAGCAGTCATAAATCAACAACCAAGTATCTCTCACAAAGTAGTCACGTTACATTCACCGAACAGAAATAAGAAAAGGACTCATCAACGAGAAGATATACACTCACATTGGAGAAGAGACTGTTTCTATGTAATAATACGTAATCAGGAAAGTAACAATATTATAACAATGATTAATATTTTCCCTGATAAACACAACAGAAGAGTTGTACAGACTCCAAGGAGTAAACCGCGTGGACTTATGAACCGCAGCCACCAATACATTACTTTGTCTTGGAACCAAAGACGTTGTCAAGGTGACGATACAACTACTGCTATTCAACGTTCTCTTCAAAACAAGAACAAATCCAACCGGCACGGGTACAGTCACAGCAGCACGCTGAGCCAACGTCCATGGAAGTGGTTTGAGTCCCAGAGTGAGAGTCTGATTCGAGAGGAGCCTGGCTTATGGCCGATATGCTGATGTGATGTAAAACGCCAGTTACGGATCACTCTGTACCGTCAACCATTATGGCTCAGAGAGTGCTGATAGGGAAGAGTGATTTAAACCTCAGGACATCTGCGAGGTGACTTTGAGCTTTTCATTCTTTTCAGACTTTCCTTCGGTCGCGTGGGCAGTCACTAAGGCAGGCTCCATGGTATTTAATAGAGAGCACGGCCTTCATTTATTAACAGTAGCATAACAAGTCATACATTAAAATGTATTTCGTCACATAATCCATTTGGCTCCTTAAAGAGACAAAAGATATTACTCAATCCATAAGTCCTCCTGAAATACAATCAGGATTGATTCACAAGAGAATGAATACAAAAATATTGAATTCTCTTTAAACGCGTGTTGCTTCTATAACCTCTGGTTGCCCTTAACAACAATGGATGTCAAGCAAAGGTACCATCACCAAGGACCAGTGAAGTTTAATGTAATTTCCCAGACAGGTCGGGCGAACAGACATGGCCCGACCAAGGGACAGAACAGGGCTGTGTACTCACTCTGCGTGATTCATCTTCTTTACACTCCTTGATCTTCTCATCAAAGAGCTGAGATTGAAAGAGAGAGAGAGAGAGATTCAATTAAAAGTGCTGCCGATAAAAAGGTTATAATAGTACTATAATGACATCATGGATTGTAATCATTTTACATGAGCTTCACCAAAAGTAAACATAAATAGCACATTGCTACTAGTATGCGTGGACTCTTGCTATTCATCATCTCCTTCTACAGGCTGTTCCTGCTGTTTGTGATTTAACAGTCCATTAGAGGTTTGATATCTTTAATTCACGGCTGTGGGTTTCAACAGGAGGAAGAGCAGTGTGTGCGTATGTAGAGTGGGGTTGGGATGAAAGGTGGTGGGTGTCTGGTTTCAAGTGGAACCACAGTGTTCACTAGTAAATAGCTTGAACCCTGCCCACAGAGACACCACAAGAACAGCTCAACCAGGGCAATGTCTGGGTTCTGAGATCGTTTCCTGGCTAGCGCTGGCAGTGCACTGGGCTGTATTGCATACTGTGATCAATAAGTACCTCAAAGTGCACTACTTTAATCTGAATTTTGTGGAGTGAATCCAAAATCCCCTTTAAAGTCACAACATCTTGTGTATTGACTTTATGTATACTACTATTTTGAGATCAAATATCAAATTTCTTTCTTAAAACAGTAGTTTTAAAAGGTGCTAACCATCTTGTAATGTGTCACATATTTTCTTTCAGTTGAGACGGAAGTATGTGTAGCTTCTAAAAACAGTGTCACAGAAAATAGCAGATCAGCCACGCAGGTTAATCTTTAGGTGGCAGACCCGTCACTATAACACCAACTTAGTCAAAAGTTGATGACATTTAAAATGTAATCTGCGAGCTGGTTTGAAGCAACTTCGAACATGATCTTCTTCAAAGTAGTATATTGCTACATATCAAACATTATACAGATGTACATGTTCCCCCAGCAATATGTGTATGTGGATCCATACGTGCTCATACCTTTAACTGGTCGATGAGTATCTGCAGGTACGCGTCGGCCTCTGCAAGCTTTTTGTCAAAGTCTTGGACACTTGGAATCAAGCCCGTCTCTGCCTCCTGAAGAAGGAAGTCCAACGAAGGGACATCATTAAAACAGAGGGATCAAGGTCAAGGCTAACCACGTCAAACGTCACAGACTTCATCGAGAACGCCAGCTATGAAAACCAACTGATGCAATGACGACATAGCCGAGGCAAGCCGTTTCTCTACCCATCACATTACCAGGTTGGGGCTCCGACTGTTGCACAAAATGCATCACACCATCATCAACAGTTCAGGAGAATCTTCCAGACCAGCAGTGCTCTGTGGTTATATGAATAGCATTGTTTGAAGGCTAACCCACACAATAGCCCAGGTCCAATAGCCAGCACGTCCGCCTGCCTGCACACCCGTCCGTATTTCCATCAGTATTGGATTCTCTTTTCAGTTCAACTTATTCCAAGCTTTCATGGAAATAAAGAATATATCATATGAGAAGTCATCAATTCTGCCAACGTATTGCTACTTCTGAAGATGAGGCAATAAGCCCCACACACACACACACACACACACACACACACACACACACACACACACACACACACGTTAATTTGAAGCTTACTTTTGACAGATTCATAATATATCAGCAAAATGTGCAAGACAGACAGACCCTCCTATATCATCCACCATGGAACATTTTTGCGCAATCACAGAACAATAGGCCGACCATTGTAAATGCATTGGTACCAGGCCCGCAGATTTTCATTGCATAATCCCCATCGAGAGGTAATTACTAGTGTATTGGCACCACGGACGTGACCAGACAACAGTCTCCTCTTTGTCCCTCCTCTCCGTCTGAACAATCCAGAGGTTGTGTAGACCACCCACACAGATGCACATGTGTGCATACAGATCATCAAAACAAACAGATGCACATGTGTGAATCTGTGTACACACACACACACACACACACACACACACACACACACACACACACAAAAGTTGTAATGTCCTCGACAATCTACGCATTAACAAACTAACCAAGCTACATACTCGTACAACAACACAAAAAGTGCAGCTTGCACGTGAAAGCAACCGTGAGCTCAGAACTAGCACCACACAAAGCAACGAGCAGGCACAAAGTGAAACAAAGTCAGTAGAGAAGCAATGGTCACACTCCTGGAAGTGATTTCCCCACAGCCAACGGGTAGGGGAGTGAACACAAACACGCCGCTGAAAACCTTCTGTGCTGCTTGGGCAGGGCGGTGTCGCGCGACGGCTCTGTTGCATTGTGGGCCGTTTCTCCGCGCTGCAAACGACCTCAAGGGGACGTGGAGAAAGGCCATGAATCGTGGAAAATAACCGTCAGCCGCCGGAACCCACTGCTTGACTCGAACATGAGCTTTAACAGCCTACTGACTTCGCACTGAACAAAGTCCGAAGTGGCTTGCCAAACTTCCTCAAACAGGACCGAAAGGCGGGGAACGGTTTCCTCCTATATTGGTCGGTACACCAAAACACAATGCACGAAACAATCATTGGAAATCAATGCAACTAACCAGTGTTTATTTCTCCCTACGTGACACATGACACATCCTTAGAGATCGGTATCTCTAACGGACTTGAAGCCACCTGTTTGTTTTGGTCAGCGTTGGTTTGCTGCATCTGACAGCACAAAGGCAAGGAACTTTTTTGTTTTTGTTTTCTGTGTTGCCTAGTCATTATTTGATAGGCTAGGGAAGCCTTGAGGGTTTGTCATGGCCATAGCAGAAAATCTTACCGTCCTCAAATGTACCCAGAAAAATGCATTATGCAATATAAACAGGTTTGACGAAACAGTCCCTTAATATTATGTTGCAAACATTATCTGTTATGTCAACACACACACACACACACACAACAGAAGGTGTGTGTGTTTGTGTGTGTGTCCATGTAACGTTGGAAAGTTTTATTTTTTTACCACAGTTTCACAGCACTGTTCCTGAAATAGGTAAAATTCGACAGTTCAGGATTGCTGTGAGCCCAGCCAATCCACCTACCCCAGCTCAACAGTAAAACACCGGCCGTGTACATCACGTCGTGCAGATTCTCAGAACAGCACGCCAACTCTCACACATCAGCGCTCATACGCCCACTTCAGACCAACTCAACCACAGCGCCACCCCCCCCCCCCCCCCACCCACCTCCCTTCACCACCACTCCACCCCCCTCTTACCTTCCGGCTTTGTCTGTCCACATGTTGACCCACTTTAGGTTACGCCGCTGCCCCCATCCGCAAACTGCAGCCGTTCACTCCCCTGAGCTGTGGTGCAGTGGCCTGAGAGTGTGAGCGCAAGTGTGTGTGACTTACTGGGTGTCTTGCTCCAATAGACATGCCTCATCCAGCCCCGTGTGCCTGGGTGTCCCCCGTGGGCCGAGGGCCCGGCCTCCAGACGGGACTCTTTGCTCTTTTGTCTCTGCCTACTTTGTGGCCGGTCCTCCCCTCCTCCCTTTGACAACAACACCCTACTCCCTGCCACCTCCCCCTCCCTCTCTCTCCCTCTCCCTCCCCACAGGAAGGCAAAATAAAAGACGCTAAAAACAACAACCGCTCGTGTCTTTTTTTCCTCCGCGGTCGTGATAGAAGCGAAGGCTCCAGTGAAGCCAGCTGGCCGGCTAGCTAGTCGGTCTTAGGAGCCACGGCGGTGGCTTCAGCTGAGCACTGCTATGAGGGCAGACAGTCAAGTTAATCCAAGACCCTCCCCCTCAGAGGAAACACACACACACCCTCTCAAGCAGACATAAAATGGAGAGAAAAAAACAAAGTGGTAGCTAGTGCTGGGCAGGACAAGCTTCAACGACTGCTGTGGTTGGCTGAGCCAAAGCAGGCAGATGTGGCTCACGAAGTAGGACAGGCTCTGATTGGGTACGGTTTGGGTCAGATGGACGGTGACAGAATCATGAGTGTACGTGTTTGTGTGCGTCTGTTTGTATAATTACAAGCAAGAAGGCACATGCAGTCTGTCCGCGGGATTTTCTCTTTACAAAGTAGGACAGCTGCGTAAAAAAAAACCCAGAGCCCTCACCAAGTAGCAGAACATTAAGATCCAAAATAATAATCGTATGATAGTAATGACAGAGACCTCAATGAATGAGCAATGAATCACAGAGCCTCACTAGTGATAATGACAATCCTCAAGATAATAAAATAACTAAAAGCGTAGTTAAGCCAAGTTTTTAGTAATGGTTCATTTCCAGTAGTTAAGATGGGATGAAATAAATGAAGCTGAAGGAGTCTCCCTGGAAAAGCCGTTACAAGCGTTTCGAGCCACAGTGTTGCAGAGGCTGACCAGCATAATATACATACACTCGCGGCTCCTGTTCGCGGTGGTCAAGTTTCTTCAAACCTCTTCATGGTAAACGGACAGCATTTACACAGCGCTTTCCTAACCAGTCGCCACTCAAAAAGCGCTTTACAATATTGCCTACCATTCACACACCGACGGCGGGGTCAACCATGCAAGACGACAGCCAGCTCGTCGTGAGCAGTTAGGGTTAGGTGTCTTGCTCAGGGACACTCGGTGGAGCCGGGGTTTGAACTAGCAACCTTCCGGTTACAAATGACCACGCTCTACCTCCTGAGCCACATGCCGACCCGAGGAACAACTCCCTTCGACCAGGAACAACTCCATGCCAGCAGAACTACAAACTCGCTCAGGAACAATGAGCCATACAAAAAGGACCTGGGCGATAGCAAACACGTGATGGAGCGCAGCTAAGGGTGAGGACCCGGGCGCACGATAGAGACAGGTACTCCAGTTCCCAATAGTTATGCATGATGAGACGAGGCATCTTAAAGCAGAACATCCACTTTAAGAAAACCTGCTGGGCTTATTGTTTGTATGCCTTTGGCTTCCATCAAGATCCCCGTGTTTGCATAGTCTGTACACAACTAGCAGTAGTTTGCATAACACAACCGAGGGAAGGACCCCGATGATCTGAGAGAACTAGAGGCGGAAAACCCTACACGAGTCATCGGTTCCTCTAGCCTTTGGATCAAAATGAAGACATCTGCTCTAGGGGGAAACACGCAAACACACACACACACACACACGCACTACTGACCCGGAGCTGTAGGGTGTGTCGCAGGATGGTTCCCTCTAGGGCGTGGATCCATTTCTCCCGCTCATCTGCGTCTCGGGCTGAAGGGGACAGACAGAGCAGAACACGCCCAGTCAGAGAAGAGCCCCCCACACACACACACACACACACACACACACACACACACACACACACACACACACACACACACACACACACACACACACACACACACACACACACACACACACACACACACACACACACACACACACACACACTGAAACAGTGGTAAACATTAACCAATGAAATCTGTCAAGTCTACTCCAAGTGGTGACGAGCGTGCAGAATTGAAGCAGATATGCTTAACCGACTTAAACCACATCAGGAGCGTTTTCAGTCATAAAGGATTAATGGTCAAACTTTGGCATTGCATTAGACATTCATCGGCATTGGCGAGTTTGAAAGAAAAACAAAACATCTTAACACAGAGAGAAGTGAGGCCACACTGCGGGGTAGGCGGCGTGTGTCTTAGGCAGCAGCATGCCAAAGAGCCCTCAGAAATAGAGCGATTGTCTGATACCACCACAGGGGGCCCTCCCCCAGAGAAAGACATCAGTTCTGCATTCTAGTACAATATTAAGGTTCTGTCTGTCCGTCTGTCTGAATCCATTACTTGTTCTTCACACGTCACTGCTGAAGTGTGTAGCTAGCTCAAGCAGCTATCTCTAGCAGCCTTTAGACCTGATCGACACATGATCACCGTCTCAGCTTGTTGTGCTATGATGAGATTCGTAACTCCATCAAACCGTTACCCTACAGACAAGACTTTCCTTTCTCATATTGCTGCGTTATGATTGGACAGCAACGGCATACACAGAACTATTAAGAGAAAATCCCACGTTAAACAGCAACAGTGATAAAAGCCGCAGATGAAAATAAATATGGATAAATATGGATATTCTCCTATTTCAGGAGCGCTGCAGGAGAATGTTGTCTCTGGGGGATCCACAGGGAGAGGAATGGGAAAACCGGGACTCTCCCGGGGGTGAGTGTGGCGTGCAGACAGGGTGGAGCTCGGCTTCACTCTCACAGCAGACAGAGCGAACACATGCGGCCCGTGACATTAGTGTCCAGGCCCCATCCCCAGGACCATCACCAGAGCTACCCCTCTTAGGGTCAGAGGCACGCCAGACACAAAGATGGACATGCACACTTTCCTCGTTAGGAAAGGGAAATATATATATATATTTTATAAAAATCGTATGGTCGTATGCTGCAAAAAGGCATATTTTGAGTAAAATACACTGACATACAGGACAATTCAGCTCTCCTTTGTGGATTAGTCAAAACTGTCATTACAAAATAAGATGATGGCCAACATAATAAAAAAAAAAAAGCAGGGCTCCTGAAAGCAAGATTTAAAATGTATTCAGACCTCAGTCTCTGAATGACAATGCAGACATATCAGACCCTGGGAAAGATATGAGAGTCACTGTACTGGGACCAGCTGGATGAAAGATGAATGCCTAACACTGTAGCCGAGAAGCTTTTAAAAGACATTAGATGCAAGCGAGGCATCAGGTCAATCCACTCAGCCGGCTCCTCGCAAGCGTTTCACTTTCCATTCACTTCCATAAACTCCCCAGAGAAAACAATAACCTGGAGCTAACGCTGTTAGCATCTATTCAGGACGCCGCGAGAGGAAGCAGTGATGGGGCCATCATGCCTTCTAGACAAAAAACGAGAAGCAAAATCACCCGCCTCATGAGTTCCACTCTTAGTTCTTTGGTTCCCATAGGTAGATGGAGCCCAGCCACCAGCCGTTGCTCTTGCCATTTATGTTAGTCCAACCGCCAGTCACATGAGGTGTCCCATGTTTCAGATCAGTCCTTCAGTTGACAAGGTCGTACGCGTATCAAAACACAACACACACCTCCTAAATATAAGGTACATTTTTTTGTCTGATTCAATTTCTTTGAATGTCAAATGCAGGCAGTGGCAATTGAATGTATGACAAATTTTTGTTTTTGTTATGATTGAAAAATGACAGGTCTTATGAAATCCATCAATACAAGTGCTACGATAAAGCAAGCCATTACTGACTTGAGGAATTTGGTTAGCAAAGTTACTTTTCTGCAACAAAGTCATCGTAAAGCCGTAAAACTAAAGCTGGACATCATATTTACTATCTTAGAAGCATAGTCCCTTCTCCAATTCTTCATGCCCCTCCCCTTCTTAACACACCGGAAGGCTTATAAGTAACCTTTGAGCCAACGGGTATGTGTGTTTAACTAATTGCAATAACTTAGTCCTCCAACTAAACTACGGGTACTGAGGAAATTGGGGGTCATCTACTGGAAGGGCAGGATGCTAAAAAGAGTAATACTGAACACGCTTCACTCTGCGGGTCCAATCGGACAAATGGAGGGCACATCCCCAATGTCAATGGTCCAACTTTTCCGCCATTTTGCAGTTGTGTATTGCCGATGTGTTGATGACTGCGAGTTTTTCACAACCCGTGTTGAACTTGAATAGGACTCAATTGAGTACACTGGCCTACCCTTTATCTCCAACTCCTAACAGTTTTTCATTTTAAGAATAAGGGGATGAATTGAGGGTCATTTTGATAAGAGATCAATAAAAGGAGAGGGCCACAAATGGGCAAGGGCCGACTGGGTGAAGGGTGCAGGTTAATAGGACTTGGAAGTGCATCGGTCTGAGGATTATGGTGCCTCCCCTCTGTGTGGGAGTCCTACATTAAACCAGCTCAGGCTCTAGATCCATGTCCTGCTGTTATTTCACCGATGGAGAGCTTGAACAAAGCCCAGCACATTGGCCTGCTTATGAAGCCTGGAGGATGAGAACTACCAGAAAGCTGCTAACGCAATTTTGCAGGGGTGTGTGAATTTATTTACGATTAAATCTAGCTGCAGGGGAACTTGAGTATCTTCGGAAACATAGAGTGAGCTCAGACAGGATGACTGCTGTCTGACAGCAAGAATACTGCTTTTTTTTCCTCCACAATAACAACAATGAGATTAGGGGGAGGATAGTGATGTGTATTATGAAGCCATTCATTTTGCAGTGACCGTCATGGAGCTTCGCTGCTACACCTTGTCCGCAAAGGCTGGTGCAGATAGTCTCGGGGGGGGGGGACGAGAGTGTGATTAGAAAAATAGAAACCTTAGCGAAAAAGCTGAATCCTGAGGGCAGAAATGATTGTGGCCATATAAGTTAACTATAAATTCCAATAAAAATGGATGTGTGTGTGTGTGTGTGTGTGTGTGTGTGTGTGTGTGTGTGTGTGTGTGTGTGTGTGTGTGTGTGTGTGTGTGTGTGTGTGTGTGTGTGTGTGTGTGTGTGTGTGTGTGTGTGTGTGTGTGTGTCCTAATAACATAAAATGTTATACAAATGACATCACCTTGTTTACGATGTCACTAAACATATGAATTATCTTTGCACCTAGAGATAGCGCCCTCTCCCTCCAATTGAAAGGTGTTAAGTTAGTTAGTAGTGGCTATATTGCCACTATAGCCACCAAGTATGATGCAAATCTCCTGGCTCCTTTTTTGTGTCGATTATTTTGGCTAAATCAACTTGGCCTCTCCCACCATGGCTGGCTTCAGCCAGGGCCAATCCTTTGCACTCTGCGATGTTCAGTCCCCCTAACTCGGTTTCCTTTGGCGTTACTGCCCAGGATGTGAGTCTCCCTGTAAGAATCATGTACACACCCATTGACCCATTGAAGCTGCTTGGTAAATGGCTGCATCCGTCTTCCTACGGCCATGCTCTATTAAATCAAATACTTTGCTGTCACGAAGTGTTCCGAAAATGAATACTTTTTCATGGGTGCGTGCTTGTCTTTCAACAAGAGATGGGTGGGGTGCACAGGAGAGTGTAGATCTCTTCTCCGGGAGGATGCAGAGGATTAGAGAGGGCTGAGTGCAGGAGGAGAGGGGAAGACTACAGAGGAAGAGGAGGGTTTAAAAGCCTCTCAGGCAGCTCTGAAGAGGGGAGACTAATGAATAATGGATGCTCCTCTAAATAGAGACAGAGCGGTAAGGAGCCGGTCTCTGTGCAGCTCAGGGTCCAGCCAGCAACACAACGCAGATTGTTCCAACTTCAGACTACTATCCCGGCTCACTGACGCCAGAATCCGCCTCAAAGTGTAATTCACTCCCCCAGCACTTCTCATCCCCCGTATCTAAACGTTAATCATTCAGAGGTGGGAGCTTACACTCGCAGCTTTCCATATACCATTCATTTTTTCGAAGATATATTTTCAGGAAATGTGATCTGCATGCTATGAATCATAACCAGGAGCAGCCAGCTTCCATTCATTTCATTTTAAGGGGAATAGACGACTCAGCTTAAATCAAAGCGTAAATATGTCAGGTTTAACGCAGCGCTCTAAGTGACACATGGAGTGCATAGTCTACCCCAGCCATGTACTGCACATGCAGATGTATAATACTGGCATTAAAACCTGTGCACATGAGGGTACAAAGAGACACACGCGCACTCACTCACACACACACACACACACACACAAACACACACACACACACACACACCTCGGTGATCCCTGAAGCCTAAGTGCATGACATCCCTAGGCCCAGGATCCATTTACAGCTACAGCGTTACTGCATCCCTCCTGCATCCGCTGCAGCGCGGTATATCTGGGCTTACGTCGGATGTATCCAGTGTCACAGAGACAAACACAAAGGTTATTTCCGCCAAATCGTCATGTTGGAACACGAGAATGAATGGGAAAAGGTAAAGGTACTGTGCGTCACTAGGTTTGGAATTTATACATCCAAGGATATGGGTCGATTAAATTATATTTTATGATATATTATTATAATCATAATATAATCAATATATTCAATATATTGATTAATATAATCAAGTCATATTTAATGGATATGAGAACAAGATGTTGAAGCTTTTCTTGACAATCAACTCAGAAGGAGTTATCTTTGTTTTATCAACTAAATGTTAAATGTTAAGAACACCATACCATATTTGAGAAAACAATGCTGGGGACAGGGTCTCTTATTCTCCCCAGCAATGACAGACTTGCTTTCCCAAGAAATGTCTTCTTTCAGGAAAAGGCAGTCTTAATAACACAACAATCCAATATGTGGTCCATAAAGAAACAGAGGCGATGGAAATAGAAATTGAAAGTAGTCCTACACACTCATTATTTGATCCAGTATTGGCTGAAATGGCTATGCATTACTAATGGGACAAACTGGCACCACACAGGTAACGCTCAACAAATAAATCTTCAGGACTGACTTCATGCAGACCTGTGACATCAGCTGATGATCATAAATACAGGACAACAACGAGACAGTTATGCTTCAACGCAGAAGTAAAACCAAACATTGGTATGGGAATGGAACTGTTATCTAAAACCAAAACAAACCTCCTTCCTCATAATCAGCTGATCAACACGTAATTTACATTATTGATAATAATCTTCCTACATAAATAAACTTAAGCTCATAAATAAACAGACGTCCATCACATGGAGCAAAGACTAAACAGATGTAAGTAAACCAACAGCTCAACAGCCCTAATTGCCTCATAGCATCCCATAGAGCTACAGGCTAATACTCCAGTCAAACTGCCCCAGAACTCACACGCATCGTAGATGGAGCGCCTTCGTAAACATTCCAGTGGGGTTGGCCAATGGCGCTCCCCCTTTCCTGCCCCGTCCTCCTTCATCGTCAGGGCAACCGCCCAGGAGTAGCATGCACCCTGAGCATGCGACGCCTCCTTACCCTTTCGTTTGTAGAACCACAGCATACAGCTTCGGAACACAGACATGGGAGAGGGCATGGAGGAAGTAGTGAGAGGGGCGGGGGGCCCACACAGACTGGATCTGGTGACCAGAGATGGTGGTGCTGGTGGTGGAGGTGGTGGTGCCGAGGGAGGCTGGGAGTGAGAGAGGGATGGTGGAGATGGCCGGGCCGGTGGGTGGGTGGGAGGGCGGGAGGGCGGGAGGGTGGGAGGTGAGTAGGTGGTGGAGGCGATGGAGTAAATGGACACTGATGCAGGGATGCGAGAGAGATGGGTGGAGGAGTTAGTTTAAGACCTGGTGTGCAGCGGGAGAAGGGAGTCCGTGGCGGGCTGGCCTGGCCAACTCCCTGTCAGAGGAACCGAGGGAGGGCGGGGGAGACAAGGAGGGAGGGCGGGGGAGACGAGGAGGGGAGGCGGTTTGGGAGGTGGTCAGGGGACGGAGGGACGGTCAGACGGACACACGGTCGGAGGACGGCAGACGGTTGCTACACGAGCGGAGGCTCAGCAATGATCAGACAGCATGGGCCGCAGTGACCACCACAGGAGATAACACGGCATCCAGCTCAGCAGTATTCCATTCACATCCCCAGAGGAAAAAACCCGACGCGAGAAACGCAAGCGGACCCTCTTCTGCCTCCTCCTCCTCCGCGAGCCAGGACAAGAAGCCTCGCCGGACGGTATTCCAGAAAAATCTCCCCACTCCTCCCGGCAGAAAAAAACAAATGTCACGGCTCCGTTGTAACGCGCGGAGCGCTACCGCATGCCGCTAAAGTTCCCGTAAACAGAGGGAGACGCCGGTGACGGAGAAGCTAAAATCAGCTCAGATGACGACCATGCCCACATTGACACGGTGCGCGTGTGTGTGGGTGCGTGCGTGGGGCTGAGAGTGTGTGGCTTTGCGTGTGCCCGCGCGGATGTGTCTCCAGACACAACAGCAGTACTCCTCAGCATGGAGGGGGGTGAGGGTGGGGGGGGGGGAGAGAGAGAGAGAGAGAGAGAGAGAGAGGGAGGGAGAAGAGAGAAAGAGCGAGCGAGCGAGCGAGAGAACGCATTCGATCAGTAGTGATGGATGTACTGTACAGCATTGGCAGTGAGAGGAAGGGTCACTGGCCATGCAAGCAGAGGAAGGAACGGGAACCATTTTGCACCGCTGAATGGAAGAGAAGAGCCAAAACTCACCTTGGAAATGGAAAGTCTTCTGGTCCACGGTGATGGTGAATGTGCTGTCGTCCTCGTCATCAATGCCGATTACAGCGCCCTAGGATAATCAGCGCAGGAAAGAGGCAGAGCGAGGGAGGGGGAGAGATAAAGGCAGAGTGAGGCGGGGGGGGGGGGGGAAGGAGCAGAGTCAGACAGAGGGACACGTCACATGCTTGAATCCGTTTCCCCTCTCCACCCTGTCCTCACTCGACCATCATCTCTGTCTGCAAATCCCTTTTGTGTCTCTTAGCAAACTCAATATTGCTCTCCCTATCTCCCCCCCCCCTCTCTCAACAGCAGGAAAATAACCACAGCACACTTGCTGGTAGGCTGAGTAACTGGTTTGGCATTGCTACCTAGCAACAGAGATGGGGCGTGTCTGCTTCGGACCTGCCAAGTCAACCTGTATTAATCCAAATGTGTCCCTCGCTCTGAAGTGTAGTAATACGAGCATTAGAAATAAGTGTGTTATCTTGTAGCAGTGATGTGATTGCCATGCAGATTCAGCCCAAATATAGCAGTGTATATGTTACATTTGCCAACAGTGAATGAAGCTTCAGGAATCAATAAGGTGGCCTCATTGTATGATTTTTTTGCTAGCATTGCATTGCCTTTTCTAATTATAAATAAATCATTAAGAGCATGAAGTAAAACAAAACAACTCTTTACATTTTTATCAAAACTCCCATCACTCATACAAAAAACAACCTATTCATTTTGAAGGTAGAGACAGAAAGGTTTGCAGGAACAGGTTATGTTCTGCCATGAGACTGATATTTCGCAACATTTTCGAGTGGACAACTAGGTGTTGAAGACAACCACAATAACTTACCAAACCAAGCTGCTCTAGTCTAACTGACATTTTAAAACAGCAGAACATTGATAATGTCCGGTAGAAACCAACTGGTAATTTTCAAATGGAGACTTAAGGCAGACAAAAAATAAATAAAGACATTGCAAATTAGTGAGCAATGACTGGGTGTTTTTCCAGGAGCAAAAGTCAAGGGAGAGCTTCCAGCCATAAACCATACACCCACTTGTCAATGGATAATCATAGCACACAATGACAATGTGACTTTATGCAATGATAACATAAAATTATCAGACTTACTATTACCACACTCAAAACAAAACCTCCAGGATATTAGAAAAGCATGACATCTTTGAAAGTTGTATTTAGGCAAGGTCTGGTAAAATGTAATCTAGCATTACATTTCCGTTAATTTCAATGTGGTTCGGTACACAACTCTGTTTGTTTAGCAAACACACTGGAGAGCAGTCTAATGTGCTGGCTGCCTTTAATTAAAAGAAAACCAAAAAACGGATACGTTTTATTTTTAACCATGATGCATTTAATAGGTCTAACCATTTCAGAAATGGTTGAAGAGGTTATATTTTATTGTACAGGGACAACACAAAAACAAGATATAGCTTTAAAAACAACTGATTCTGAATCAATTGCTACCATCTAGTGGCCAAACCTGTATATGGTAATATTAATGAGTTATAGGAAAACTGTATGATTTTTTCTTCTTAAAAATTACATAAATGAAACATAACTTATTCACTCTCCATCAAATTTCCGCTAAACTAGATATGTTACTTAGATTGTGTCACCAAAACCAGCAGTCGTGGATAACATTGCACACACACAAAGAAAGCATTAATTGAATTGGACGTCCTTCAAGAACTGTAGCCATCGCAAATCAATACCCATCCCTCATGATACCTCCAGTGATTACCATCACTGTAGTATTCTGCTCTACTTGGCAATGCATCATATCAAAGAAGCAAGTGCATTGTTGTTATGCATTGGCCTCATAATTACTCATGGAATAGCCTACTTTGACTCTGCAAATCGACTAAACTGCCATTTTAAATTATTCTTTTTTTCACTGTTATTTTTCTTTTTAATCTAGTTAGTCTTATGTTGTATTTATTTTAATGTATATCGTAGCACTTTGAGGTCATTAAGTTGATGTAAAGGGCGTTATAAATTACATTTATTATTATTATTTCACCGCCTGGAACGATGTTAAATATGTCCATATTGGGTTAGGCCAAAATAACTTTGTCACCCAAGAGCAGTTATCAGGTCATCAGCTCAGTCAAGGCTGTCACATTTACTCAACCACTCTGGCCAATCTCTCAGAAGCATTCCATGTAGTGTATCCTGTG
This sequence comes from Gadus macrocephalus, assembly GCF_031168955.1. Lineage (NCBI taxonomy): Eukaryota > Metazoa > Chordata > Actinopteri > Gadiformes > Gadidae > Gadus > Gadus macrocephalus. The sequence goes on from NC_082393.1 coordinate 23,067,371, forward strand.
TTTCTTACCCTGAGACGAACACAGCCTCTTCTTGAGCCTCGCATCATCTTGTCCTTAGACTGCAAACAGGGAAAAATCAGAGGATCAAAGACAAACAATGTCAGTATCAATCCATAATAATGTGATGAAATGTGTTTGGTTTCATTTGATTAGTCGTATTCACTGCTGAGTAAAGTTTTGTTCATTAAGTCGTTTCTCTAGTAATGTTTCAAATTAAATCAATTAATATTATGGTTAGGATCAGATTTTGTTGTCATTATCCAAATACGTATGTATGCACCCGTCCAAGACATGCCTGATGAAACCTGGTCTTTAAAAAAGGCACTAACAACTTTGAAGTTAAACTAGAACGTATAAGCAACGAAGCAATAATACCCGTTTGTCCTGCATTGATTTGGAGATGGTGTGCACCCCTTTATTCTTTCCCAAATAAAAACTCACGCATATGTCAATGCGGATAGTTGATCCAAGGCTAGAAAAAACGTAAGAATGTAAAATAGAATGTAAAGGGAATTGGTTAGGCTCCCATGATGGGAATACAGCTAATGTCAAAGAGATAATCACACTCATGCTTCCAGTTGCTCTGACAATATTCATTCACAGCTACCTCGTCCCCTGTCCGAATTGTGATATTAAGCATTAGTCTGATTCATACATAGTTGTATGTATAGTATACACTGTCAGTCAACCCTCCCTTTTTTAAATAGCAAACAAGTCAGCGCTGACAGTCTCTGTCAACGCTGTCACGTTAGCATCATCTAGCTTGCTTCTCTAAGCAGATTCGGGAGAATGGGTTACTTGCTTGCTTGCAGGATGGGCCAATGCGGACATGCATTGCTAACAAATGGCTTAAAACAACCACGCACGATAAGACACTGTGAAGGTATTTACAAACCCTAGATTCCATTCAAGGAGTAGGAATGTCAAGCGGTATCCTGGCTGAGGTCTTTGCTACTAGCTTTGCTAGCTGTACTCGGGAATCATGAAAGGAGGAAGCACTGAAAATACCATAATCTGATTTGCCAGCTGGTCCTCAGGCGCCGATACAATTGGTCAAACGTGGAATCCGTCACAATCTATCCCCGCCTCTTTCTGCCAGCTGAGACTTCCAACTCCTGACCAACACTAGGCCCTTTATTAGACTTAGGTTTGATCATCTGTTTAGACTTAAACAGGTTATACTATTCTATGCGACGATTTGAAAACAAGAAGAGGTACATACCGTGTAGTATGACAGCAAGCCGGCATTGTAATCCAACACAAACCAACGATACTGCCAACCTTTCATGACGTTAGTCCACTTACTCAGCGGCCCCTCCATGATGGACGCCATCTTTACACTGAACTGCGCTCGGGGAGGAGTCGGATATGGTGTGGGGCGCACGATCATCCAACCCAACCAAACAGCAATCCAGTGGTGGCCATCGCCGGAGTCAGGACATTGCCCTGATGTTTTATTAATCCACATACATATTTGAAGAGAAAAGATGGTTCTCATAATGGCAACCGTGGGATGAACTTCGTTTTTACCTCGAACATATTTCACAACAGAGGTGTGGCTATAAATGTAACTGTTGATAGACAGTAAAATAATACTCCAAAAACCACAGGGTATTTGGCAATAACTTTATTATTTACAATAGGTTTAACACTGATGAGAACTTCACAGTAATACACATGAGCATTAAATAAAAAACAAAATGTATTTTGTACAATAGAATGAGTTAATATGTTAACATCTCTGCTGTATTTTCATCCCTGTTTAGATTCACATCTGCAGTGTGTGTGTGTGTGTGTGTGTGTGTGTGTGTGTGTGTGTGTGTGTGTTCTCATTGCACTCAACAACTGAAGAAGTGGCCTTTGGTATTACGTGTACACACATGTTATCTTCTGATAAAAAAAATTATAACTGAAAGGAAAGAAACTCCATTAACAATATAAATACAGGCAGCATAAATAAACACAATCAGAAGTTTGTCCTGAGCAGGCTGGGGACATAGCCTGATCATTTATAGCCAAAACACAAAATATACCATGGGTTCCGACCTTAGATTGGAGTAAGGTATTAGTATTGAGCCACGGTGCGACTTGCTTCATAGCCTGATAGCACACATACAAATAAATCTCAACTGGTCTCCTCAAAGGTTAATGTGGTGAAGAAATCTGCTCCTGTAGACAAAGGTTCTACGACAAAAAAACGACCCATTAAACTAGGAGGAAAATGCAGTATCCTGGAAAGAATTGCATCATAAGAGCCCAAATTACTATCGGTCAAGAAAAGCAGACATTACTGTTGAAGCAAATATTTTTAATCAGATTCCGGGACCATGGAACAGCCGGGATCCTCTGTACATTATCTGATGGCCATAAATAAGTTAGCAAATAAACAAAATTGCACATTTCCTTTTCAAGTGGGAGCTGGACCATTAAACCAATCAAAAGCAAGTATTTTGTGGTGCTTATCCAATTACTTTAATTTTTCTTTTTTTAAAGGCCGTCATCATGTTACCCATAACTGTAACTGAAAAAGTGCACCAAACGAGGGCTTTTATTTTCATACAAAGGCACAATGAATCATGAGGTTCTCATTGGATGACCCTTGCAGTACCACGCCAAACTTTCTATTCACTTGAACCTCACATTAAAAAAAACAAAAACAGATTTTCCATTTGGCAGGAATTCAGGCATTTTATTCATCAGAGGCACATTGTAAGCCGAATGAAATGTGCAGGATTCAAACATACATCTCCTGATCATTGAGTGAAATCAACATTGATAATTCAAATGTCATAGGGCTACATTGTTCAGACACCGAGCGATGCGCCATTGGCTTTATCCAGTGTACATTTCAATTTGAGCCAAATTTACAGAAGACGTTAAATAGAGAAATGGCAATAATGAGAGAGGACCAGGCGGTATGCATGTCTCACGAGCATGGTGCAAATTTGTAGTTCGTAAAATGCTGTAAACGGGACATCCATCATAGATGCAATGATAAACCGAGGCCATGGATCAATAAATACTTAACACACAATATGGCACCGCGCCTTTGTCAACTGAAGAGAATAAAGACATTTGACCAGGTTCAGGATCGAACCACAGAGTAATACATTCATACTGCAGATATATTAGATGGGGGGCTTGAATGGGCCTCAGTCTTGCGGGCCGGGGGAGAAACATTTAGGGGGAAAAGCCCTGAGATTGAGTAAACCTGTCAAACGCCTGATCTCCATTAGGAGCAGAAGGGATGTTGCGTAACTTTATTTAAAAGCGCAAGGGACCGTTTATGAAAAACTTCTACAGGCCGAGAAAGTGTGAAAAGTCATCTCATGAGGTGAATTATTAATTTGTACTTCCGTTGAATGAGCCTTGGCAATATGTGTAGTTCTTACAATCGTTTAACAAATCAAAGTTATTTTATAGATCATCGTATTATTCATGTTTCTATAGTCATTTGTTATATTTGTCTACAGATATTTAACATACTTGTCAAAGGGGTTATGATTTGTTTTAACTAATGGACAGAAAAAAAAATGTGGAAAAAGGATGAGAAAGTCTTTTTATTTTGACTGCATTTGACTTAAGGTAAATGCAATAAGTACATTGTTTTTGATAATTTCTAATCATGAATAAAAACCAGACTGATATAAAGTTGTGGGCAGGTTTAATGAGAAAATGAATATATTAATATTTAAGAAGGACATCAAATTGAAACACTTATTTTTTTACCAGAACATTAAAACGTAAAATAAAAACAAAAAAACAATAAAAATAAATTTATCAAAACGTAGCATGAAACAATTGCACTTTCATACAGGATATGGGCAGATGGGAATGAGTTAATCCATTGCATGTTAATGATGATCCAAATAACACAACATACATAAACACTAATTGTTAGAAGGAGGGCTCTTTATAGCTCTTGTTTTGGCAGTCGTTGTGGACGACTGTTCCCCTCCTCTTCGGCGGCGCGCTGGGTTCTGATGTGGGCTGTACCTGAGAGACATTCAAAGCACTTTACAATTATTAACAGATATAACATCCACCCACTGACTAACGCATTCATACACTGATGGCAGTGTCAGGCATGCAAGGCACTTGCATGGCTTACTAGTTACTAGTTCGATACCCAGCTCCTCCTAGCTGAGGGTTGACGTGTCCCTGAGCAAGACACTTAACCCTAACTGCTCCTGACGAGCTGGCTGTCGCCTTGCATGGTTGACTCTGCCGTCGGTGTGTCAATGTGTGTCTTAACCGATGTAAGTCGCTTTGGATAAAAGCGTCTGCTAAATGCCCTAATTCTAATTGTCATTATTTTTTATTAGTGATGATACCCATCGTTCCGCTCCACGCATTTAAATCTCCAATCTCCAGGCCCAACACTACATTATTTCATGCCACTGTAATGACTAAAGACCTCTGGGAAATATGTGTATTTTCCCCCCAACGCATCTTAAATCAGGAGTACCATGCACAGCAGTATTGGGATATGCAACACATCAGACTCCAGACGATACCCGAGTCACACCCACCTACTCAGTCTAGAAAACTATGTACAATTATGACTTCTACTACTAATGAGAACTACGCTGTCTGCATTATGGTGTCTCTGGGTCTCACAGGACTAATGTAGCATCACAGCTAAATCAGGTCTTCATTCATCATCAGTCCCTGCATGCCCTCTTCCCCAGAAGAGATTTTACGGTAAGAGGGGCGAAGACTACAGCCAAGGCAGTCTTTACTCAATATCTTGACTCAATCTCTGCCTTGTCTGGACAGTGTTTTGATATCCAAGCATAGTGGTTGGTAAATATAGTAATAATCAATATCATATCATCTCAAGAAGACTTGAGTGAGTCCTGGTTGATGTCCCACGTCTTGCCGAACATGGGATCTAGAGAGGTTAGCTGTGTGTATGAGTTTACCTTCAGAGATGCTGGAATCATGGTACATGGTCTCAAAGGCCTGATGGATCTCAGCAAACGAAGGCCGGTCCAACGGGCTCTTCTGCCAGCCTGGTGTGCAAAAAGGCCCACCAAACATCCACGTTAAAAAAAACAACAACAACAACAGCGGTGCCAATGATCAACGACATATGGGAAGGATAAAAAAGTAAGGCTACATCATTCAATTCATAGGAAAAATGTTTCTGCCAAATTTACAAAAGTCACTTTGGTTAAAAGCATCTGCTTAATGCCCTAAATGTAAATATTAAAGTGAAATTTAGGGATTTGTGAAAGCTGTTTTACCATGACTACAACTATTAATTTCTCTCTCTTTAATAGTTTAATATTAAAATGTTGCACAATTTAAAGCATCTGATTACACCAAAAGAGGGACCGGTATTCAGCTAACTTTGACATTGTTGAACGGTGTGCACATATGCTGCTACTCACAGGCCTTCATGAGCTCGTAGACTTTAGGGGGGCAGCCCTCAGGCTGCTCCAAGGATCCGTCCTCCAGCAGGTCGGACAACTCAGAGCTATTGAACCCAAGGTACGGAGACATGCCGTAGGTTGTGATCTCCAAGAGCATCACCCCGAACACTGCAGTGGACGCAAATGAAAAATAACTCCATTAGAAATGAGAAGCCCGGGCCTGGGCACAGCGGAAAAGCAGAAGCACTCTGTGGTGAGGTAGGGCTGTGCGATATGACCAAAATATCATATCCCAATATACAGTAGGTCATTCATTATCTTGATAACGATTGTTCTGCCCTCAGAATGGTATTCGTGTTCAAACTTGGATGCACTGAATGATTTAATGAATGTAGCAATATTTGCATGATGCGAACCAGACTTTTATTTTGAAGCGTTAAAGTAGGTCACGTGATGTTTATACCGTTTGTATAACCGTAACTCGGTAAGAAAGACGGTCGGTCATTTGGTGAATGTTCTCTTCCCTTCTCAAGCTCATGAAAGCAATGGCTGTAAGTTCAGAATGCAGTATGTAATGTATGAAGATGTCTGGCATTCTAAAAACGTGATGTTTAGTTAACTAGATGATCAGCTAATGTAAAGTATGCGCCCGCGTTAGATTAGCCTATAGAGTGGCGAAGTCACGCCCCTTCCGGTAGGGCTCATGGGACCTATGAGATCGAAAAATATGAATGGGTGTCAATGGAGAGAAAATTATTATTTTCTGGTCCCGGTCTTTATATGCCCTGGATTACACATATGTTGTTTGTGGATTTAAAGGATAATTTTTCATGCAAAGAGTTCGACCGTTTATTGTGCAATTGTTCAGATAAAGGCTGTAGAGAAAACACAACGAGAAAGACTACACGGCTCGTATGTGACGTCACGCTCCCTGCGACTGGCGTGGAGAAGACCGACAATCTTCCCATCGGCATAACTGAAACTCTGCACGTGCCCCGATTTATAATGGTTTTCACCTCTTCCGATGCTTTTATCCTCCCCTTGGAAAAAGCGGTGAAGTGGGGCAGAGAGATCGCCATCTCTGTGCCGAGTTCCAAGGGCGGGTGTGGTGACGTATATATCATATGCGTCGAGAGCAGCGAAGAGCTGTAGTTCACAAAGCGGCCTCACATAAAACCTAAAATTATCAAACTTCTTCACGAACATTTTTAGTTTTCTTTGCATGAAAAATTATCATTTAAATCCAAAAACAACATATGTGTAATCCAGGGCATATAAAGACTGGGACCAGAAAGTAATTATTTTCTCTCCAATGACACCCATTCATATTTTTCGATCTCATAGGTCCCATGAGCCTTACCGGAAGGGGCGTGACTTCGCCACTCTATTGTTGCTGCGGGCAGGCTCGCTTTCGGCGCGTAGTCCTAGTTATTCTTTCTCGGTTCATTCCATTCTGTTTATTAGCAACTTGTGCTATAAGGGAAACTAAGGTTTTGTGTTGTTTCTGTTACAGTTTCACTCGTGGTATTGACACAATATAAAAGAGGAAATAAAGGGAGCAAGAAGCTCCGATCCTGGCTCAAGTGTGCTATATCTGAGTTTGGCTTGCTGTTAAACTCCGATAACGTATAGAGATACCTAACGAGCAGGGAGAACAGTACAACGATATCTATCACGATATAGAACATTTTCTGTAAATTTAATGAATAAATAGTTTAGATAAAATTACCACATCAGGGCTCTCAAGTGTCACGCATTCGGCGTGAGACACACGCAATTCAACCCATGCACACGCTCTCACGCCACACTTCGTATTTCTCACGCAGAGAAATTACCAGGATAGCGCCCACCAATTTGGGCCGCTATTTAACAGTGGAACCATGGACATAATAAAGGATGGACCACAGACTGGAAAATGGCCGCCCATTCATTCCTATACAAACTGCTCAGTGGCGCAGGGTAACATACAGGAGCGATTTGCTTCCGCGTTATGGGGCCAAGACACGTGACCTAGTCCGTGACGTACCGGATGCAGAGATCTTCTTCTAGTTTAGTGGAGGATCATAGTTTTTCCCCATATACCGCCACCTACTGGACTACTACACAGGAGTTTGTGACAAGGGTCCAGTTGCACCAGCAGAACGTAAGGTCCCACCTAAGGCGGCTGCATGCTTCAGCGTTGGTGTTACGTTGTTGCGCAAAATTTACTCAAAGCAATTCATGCTCCCTTTTAGGTTGCGCGTGTTGCCAAGCAATTTACCGCCAGAACAGTAGGTGGAGTAATATGTGGAGTAAAGTTTTTCGTTGAAGACGACCTCGAGAATGACGTCTTTGTCTGTGGGAGTCGTTGGTTTGTTTATGTGCCAGATCGTGTTCTCCCCATACACAGTGAATGATGGCAACAGACAGAGGAACAGGGGTGATGAAGTTGTTGATCATTGGGGTTGTATAAATGTGCATATCTCTCTACATTTTAAAACGACATAATGTGTTGTTAAAACGACATCATGTCCAGACAGGAAGTAGTAACCAGACCAGCAGACCAATCACAGCCTTGCAGGCTGCGCGGCTCGCGTAAAAGCTTACGTAAAAAATCACGCAAGTCTAGAAAAATCGCCCGACGCACGCAAGACGTGAGAAGTCGCGCAAGGGCCTCTTGCGCTTGTGCTTACGCTTACGTAACTGAGCATAAATCGGCCTTTAGGCTACGTTGAACGTAAATCACCCAAACGTTCGACTTTACACTCTACTAAAAAAATAGCAGTTGCACCAAGCAGATAGTTTCAACGTAACACTAAGTTATAACTTATCTTTTACACCTCCCCTCTAGCTGGTGTAAGTTCCATACTAACGATAAAGAACCGTTAAAAGAAAAAAACGTAAAAAGATTTCAACACTAACGCAGGGTAAAGATGGCTATTCGTTTTGAGCAATGGGAAGAGGAGTTTCAATGCGATTTGCGCCGGGAACAGATTGTCCGTGACCGTATCGATCCATTTCTTTATTATGATGATGTTGAATTATATGCGCGATTTCGGTTTTGCTGGGCGGAATATTATATTTATTTATTTATTATAAAATCCGCCATCAAATAGCTTAACCTCACGCCTATACCGTCCAAGCAAATTTTAGAGAATAAATGACAACCGTTTTGTTTGCCCTCTCATTTGGGTGCTAACGCGTCTTCACTCGGGTAAGGTGGAAACTTGCCGGTATTTCCTGTTTACATTGTTATCTGTCAATGATTGGCTTGAAATTATCTAAACGTCATTAAAAGCGACACTGGTACACTTTATGCACTACTAGTAACGTTACAACTTAAGTTATGGTGGTGCAACCAAAATTTAGACACCTTTAGTTTGACACTAGCTACGTCGAGCGTAGGGTTAAGGCAGACTTTACACCCAAACTTATGATCGGCTTTACGTTCTGCTGGTGCAACCGACTGCAGGACGTTGGCAAATGATACTTTAAATCATAAAAATAAATTCAAAGAAAAAACCAAACTAACGAAACAAAATAAACAAACAAAAGAAATTAATAAATAAAAAAATATATATATATACTTAAGGTTAAATTCTTCTAATTAGGTTAGTATCTTTTAGCTAATTTATCAGCAATTTCATTGCCATATATTCCATGGTGGGCTGGAATCCAACAGAACTGAATAACTAAACCAAGGCTTATAATATTTAAAAGAAGATGCTTTACCTCTCTATCACCAAATCTTCACGTATTGAATTATCTGTTATAAAACTTAGTATCTACAACCCATCTAAGAGCGGTTATTATTGTGGCCATCTCGATTGAGTATACTGATAAAGTCACCCACTCTATATCCATATCTTTTTTCAAATTCTGGAATATATATGCCAATACCACATTGTCCTTTGGGTAATCATTTGCGTTTATCACACTGTTCATTCATTTCACTGTTCTTCCTCTCATTCCTTTCCTTACTTCTTCTTTAGGCTACCTGTCTTTGTTTCCCCTTCCACTCTTCTGCCCCAGCCAAACAGCCAAAAAAAGTTTTTGGTTAAAATTTGGGGTGGGGGGTCTTGTAATAAAAGCTTTTTTTATTGTAACACTTGGTTCAAATCCTATTTCTTACACATGCAGCCATTTGGACACCATTCTATGATAGCTGATAACCAAGGTACACACTGTAATACTATAATCAAGAGGACATACAGGCAGTTCAAATAAAAAGAGATAGAACTTTATTGATCTGGAAACTTCATAAATATGTAAGATTGCTCCATATAATACCATAGTAACATAGTAAACGTATGTAGGCCTAAAAAATTCAGTTCAATGTTATTGCGTAAGAAACAGATTCCTTTCAACTAACTATTTACGAAAAATGCAATCAATAATTTATATAAAAGTAAATGTTTACATATCGACCAGCAACGAAGTTGGAGTAGCCTACCCAAATAATGAATTGTAATACACCAACATTGTCAACTGTCATACATAGCTAACCATAACCCTGTCATACATAGCTAAACAAGCAAATGAAAATGAAATACCTACCAACGCAACTGAAATGTTAATATTAGACAATTAACAATATTATGAAAATTACGTAGGTCTCCCATAATCATTCAGGTAATCAATACGTCCGTGCCTGTTACAGCTATTTCAATGTGTTATATATCCGTGTTCAACGCCATTCATGTTAAGTAAAAGGACAAATCTCAGACTTTGGAAGTTAATGGAGTTAATGGAAGTTAATTCGGAATTTAATTTAATTCGGAAGTTAATGGAGCCGTGCACTTCAAAATAGGTCCATAGCAAGGAGCCGTTTGTTTCAGTACGACTCCTTTCAGCTGCCCACCCAACATAAACTGCTAATAAAACGCTTGAGGAGGCGTTTTGAAAAGAAAAAACTTACATTTTTTTAGAACAGGGTAGAAATATAATTATGAGCCTTTGATTGATATCCAGACATTTTTTGCGGAGACACAATCCTGTTCCCCACTTGTATTGGAGTGGACGGCGATATCTACTTCTGGGCCACATGAAATGACGGACCCCCGTCCACAGCCAGCTTAAACAGCTGCAATACCAGGCTTGGCCTCTGAGCACTGGTGGATTGCGGAAGTATGCGCCTATCCTGGGGGCCTGAGTGGAACAGGTAGGAATCAAATGGGTTTCCCGTACGTAGGGTAGCCAGACGTCCTCTTTTGCCCGGACATGACCTATTTTGGAGACACTCTAAAAAAATTGTAGGGGATTTTATTAAAGCCTCATACATGTTCACATTGAATTTGCGTTGCGTTTCCCTGGGTCATTCACAAACTAGTTAGGCTACGCCCTCCCCTACTCAGTTCTGTTCGCTTTGCATTGGTGGAAGTGAGAAAGGGGGAGTGGTTAAGAAGAGCCTTCAGATTTGATGGTTTGACGTCATGTTTTGTAATTATTTTTTTACCATTATTGTTTTATAGGGACAAACATTTACAAATTTCTCCTACAGGGGATTGATAAAGTTCTATCTATTGAAAAGAAAGAAACACTTGGTCATACTTTGGAACACATGGCCACATCGAAAGGCCTATTTCGTATTATATACTCGACAAATAAAGGTAACTTACTCATGATATTTTTCTCCTTTTATTTAGAACCTTTGTGCAAATTTTGTGAAAAATATAAAATGTTAATGTAAATAGAAAACACTTAAACTATAGTTGCAAACAAAATATAGGCCTAAACTGTGAATATGGTCAAAAATATCAAAACCCACCATATAATATTCTAACAGTAGAACTGTTTGAATTGTAGCATCAAACAAAAATGAATACAGGCCTAACTTAAATATTGGTTTATACAACGGGGGGCCTAAATCCAGCGATCTGATTGGTTCCGAACTGTTGTATAATGAGCGTATACATAACTGCTATGACGCCCGATCATTTTGTGAAAGTATCACTCCGCGCCTTGAAGTGGAAACCGTTACAACCGTTCTCTCGGAGGGACGATAAAGTATTGCATAGCGACCGTCGTGCATTTTGAAGGCAGCCAGGAGGGACTACTTTTTTGTATTCTTTAATAAAACGGCTACTTTGACTTTCTTGGTTTCTTTTTAAATGTAGTGTGTCTATGACTTTCGTTTTGCCATAATAGTAACCGTATAAAAGCAATAGATCACTTCAGTCAGTGGTATGTGCTCATTATACCACTGTCGGGGCCGGACAACGCCCCTTAACAGTGGTATAATCAGCACATACCACAGCCTGTCGTGATCTATTGCTTAAATATAGAATACCAAATGCAAACATGGAACACTTTCAAGTTTGAATTCTAGCAGGATTATATGAAAACAACCAAAGTGCCGCAAACAAAATAAATATATCATCCGTTGACTCTCCGTACTGTTTGACATGATTCTTGTGTCAGTGGTATAAGACATGGTTTCTCAACGGGGGCGTTCGCACAACCTAGGGGGGCGCTGGGAACGTGATTCCATTTTTGGGGGGGGATTTTTAAACTTTTTCTTTTTCTTTTTCTTTTTGGGTGAAAGAATAGGCTACCTGAAATAAATAGCCTGATAATACAGCGCGGTTCGGTCCTGCACACGCCCGGACTCCCGTTACATAAGCTATCGTCATGAACTCTACAGTAACGCTGATAAACATAACCCAAGTTCGCGGGTTAACAGTTCAATAACCAACACAACACAATCAAACATGGCCGTGAGCAAAAAAAAAAAAATTATTTTGTTTCATAGCCCGTTTTCCTCCTTCCTCTTGTTCAGTTCCAGCTGCTCTGAGCGTAGTCTCCACGAAAAGGCTGTTGCATTTCAAATACAAAATATATAGGCCTTATTAGGCCTCTGCGTGCGATCTGTTTTCGAGTCTGCGTTGCCCCGGCCGCGGTGCCCGTGGTTCCCAGGCAATTCATTCATTCGTTCGTTCACGTGGCATGGCGGGAGTCGCGGGAGATGCGGGAGTGGTCGCGGTGCCCAAGGTCACGGTGGCCGGGCCGCAGGGTGCCGCGGCAGGACGGGACACGTGGCGGTCGGGAGTCGCGGGAGTGCCCGCACCGCGGTCACGGTGAATGAATGTTCAATCCAACCATTTCTTCCTCAACCAACTCATCTCTGGAAGTTTAATTGCATGTCATGAATATTCACTAATATTTTTTGCACCAAAACCGACTCAGAGGGCATTCATTGCTATTAGTGACAAACGCAAAATCAATGAAAAACGATGCACTGACAACTTTAAGCAATATAACACGAGCGTGAGTGGGGTTGTTAGTTTATTTTTATTTTTTTATTGGGGGGGGGGGGCGCCAGAGGATCAGGGTAAGGTCAGGGGGGCGTTTGCTCAAAAAAGGTTGAGAACCACTGGTATAAGAGGTTAGTGGTGTTTGAGTCTGATGAGGGGACCAGTTTGCGGCATACTTTGCGAAGTACGGTTTTCTGGTCCATGTCAGACTTTTCATACCCAAACCACGTCCATGCAACAGAAGTAGCCCCTCTTTTTGTCTTGGCTGGTCGGAGTCCTTCTCCTGTTCGGTATTACCCCGTTCTGTGTCACGTTCACTCTCCTCCATGTTTGTTTGTGTTGCCTTCATGTGCCGTGTGGAAGAACGTAAAGCGTCGTCCAAATGCCGAAAAAAATGACCGCAAAGAGAGTGAAGACGAAATAAACGATAGAGCATAATATGAAATGATAGACATTTTTATTTCGTCACACGAAATATATCATCATATCACACAGCCCTGAGGTGAGGTGCTGCGTGAGTTCTCTGGCTGACTCACCCCACACGTCAGACTTGATGGAGAAGTTGTCGTTGGCCAGCCAGCTCAGGCCGAAGTCCGCCACCTTCACCACGTGGTTCTCCCCTACCAGGCAGTTCCTGGTGGCCAGGTCCCTGGGGGGAAAAGAGCGGTGACACGGTGAGCGCGGTGGAGCTGCAGGCTGGGTCATGTGGAAGAGGGATCCCGTTTTTTCAAATAAAACATCGATATCTACTTAGATATTCAAATCAAGTCTAAAACTCAAATACATTGATTTCTGTGGATATTGTGATGCAGACAACCGCCTCACAATATCATTTATTAAAGATACATTTTTCTAACAGACAGAAAGGTCAGACAGGAAGGTATGGGAGGGAGAGAGAGAGCAGAGATTTAATCGTTGAACCACGAGGCGCCCCGCAGTATGATTTATGAGGATGAGATTTATTTCACACTGAGGCAACCCAACGCTGTGGATAAAAGCATCCACCTGGCAACACACACGCACACACACACACACACACACTAGGTCCAATAGCCAGCACGTCTGCCTGCCTGCACACCCGTCCGTATTTCCATCAGTATTGGATTTTTCTTTTCAGTTCAACTTGTTCCAAGCTTTCATGGAAATAAAGAATATATCATACGAGAAGTCATCAATTCTGCCAACGTATTGCTACTTCTGAAGATGAGGCAATAGCTAAAAACACACACACACACACACACACACACACACACACACACACACAAGCCAAGGCCTCACCCGTGTATGTAGTTCTTCTTCTCCAGGTACTCCATGGCGGAGGAGATCTGCGTGGCCATGTAGAGCATCATGGTCTCATTGCGGTCGCACTGCATCAGGTAGTCCTGCAGGTTGCCGTTTGGCATGTACTCCATCACGATGTAGAAGGGAGGCTCCAGGGTGCACACGCCTGATGGAGAGGTCAGAAACAGGTTTCTTTATGGTTCAAGAGATGGTGTTGTAGGGGACGCAGATTCAACATCTCACCTTCAGGTGTCATGGAGGCACATTCACGTCACACTTGTTTTGCCTGTATGCATGCATGTTTGTACGTCAATTGTGGCACCCATTGCACTTCTGATCATCCCTGGAAGGAGGGATCACCCACTCTGCGTTCCTTCTCAAGATTTCTTCCTTGCTAATTAAGGGAGGTTTTTAGGGGGCTAGACTCAGGGGGTGTCATAAATATACGGCCTGTTAAAGGTCCCATGACATGAAAATCTCACTTTATGACGTTTTCTAACATAAATATGAGTTCCCCTAGCCTGCCTATGGTCCCCCAGTGGCTAAAACTTGCATTTGGTGTAAAACGAGCACTAGCTGTTCTGCTCGCCTTTGAAAAAACGGAGGCTCAAGTGCGCTGATTTGGAATGTCTGTATTCATGACGTCATCAGGAATCTCAGCTCCTCCCCTTACTCTGCCTGGCCCGCCCAGAGACGTTGGCCCGCCAATGAGACTCGACCGTGCGAGCGCCACGTGTGTGTGTGTGTGTGTGTGTGTGTGTGTGTGTGTGTGTGTGTGTGTGTGTGTGTGTGTGTGTGTGTGTGTGTGTGTGTGTGCACACACTGTAACGCAAGTGTTTCTTGTCGGTTCTTTGACGTGTCTTGTATTTCCACACCGAGACTGTTGTGGGGGTTATCTGAGCCATGGTTGAGAAGGAATTGGGGGAAAGGAACTTTGGCTTTGACTCGCTGAAGTATATGAACTGCGACATGCCGCCGGTTGCCGCAAGGCACCATAGCCCGGCAGCCGGCAGTAGGCAGCTCGCGGTTCAGGCGACTTCAGGTTGATGTGAAAGTGGAAGAACCAGAGACGTCGCAGAACCCGACAAAGTCGTTTGTGATTCATAATATCGTCTGGAGGCGCACACAGCTTTTGGCCGTGATAATATGTATTAAATTATATAGATTTCTATGTATTATATGATATTATTTAGATATAGAGCTCCAGGACTGTAACGCAAGTGTTGTACACTTCCTTGTTATTTGGATAACCGTTCTGCTTTTGGTGTTATGGCGCACAACACGTCGGACTCTCGTCTCTGGTATTTCTACAACGAGACTCGTATTGGGGGTTATCTCAGCCAAGGTTGAGAATCAATTGGGGGGAAGGAACTTTGGCTTTGACTCCCTCAAGAACATGAACCACGACTGTCTCCCGCTTGAGCCCCGCTGAGGGACCACCGCCAGAAGGCGGAGGTGCCTAAGCGCTGCCCGGCAACGATCCCTTTCTCCTCCTTGTCGCGGTTCAGTCTAATTCACATTGATGAGGACGTTGAAGAACCAGGAACGTCGGAGAACCCAACGCTGTCGTTTGAGATTCATAATATCGGCTCACACAGCTTTTGGCCGTGATAATATACATTATATGATAGATATCTATGTAGGCTATATGATAATATTTAGATATAGAGCTCCAGGACTCCCGTGTGTTCTAGAATATTTACAGAACACGGCTAAAGGCTGTGTGCGCCTCGCCATTTCGATACATCCACTGTAAACAGAGCGCATGGTACCGTGGCTGCAAGCTGCTCAGGGCCACACCCCCACCCTCCTCCTTGACCCGCCTCGCTCCTCCTCATTTGCATTATAGCTACAGACACCAAAACAGCGCATTTGGGGGAAGCTCAATGTGCGACTTGCTCGGAGTGGCTGTAACTCTGCACCACGGCTGAATTTCGGGTACGTCTTTGAATACTGTGTTAGTTGCCCACTAATACCTATATTAAAGAATACATAAAATAGCATGTCATGGGACCTTTAAGCCCTTTGAGACTGTACCTGTGATTAAGGACTATACAAATACAATTGAATTGAATGGAACTTGTAGTCTTAAGAACGAATCCATAGCCACTGACCTAGTAGTTGGACTAGGTTGGGGTGTTTGACCTCTTTCATCACCGCCGCCTCCTTCAGAAACTCTTCAACCTCCATGGTGTCCTCCTGTCATGGGAATTGGGAACAAACCAATTTAGATATGATGATTGGATTAATTGATGAGACCATGGACTAAGAATAGAATAGTGAATGGCGACAAAACACTAGACTTTAAAACATCAAAAAAATACACCACATGCAGTACCACAAAACTAACAGCAGGCGGTGCTCCAATACCAGCGTGCTTGGACTATATGTTCTGTTAGAAGATTCGGGCTGTGGTGGATGAACACTTTAAATCCAAGAGCAAAACAGATCAGCCCATTCCAAAAAAACCTTGATCTTTTTGACTGCGACCATACGCCAGCGTTTGATCCAGACGCCCTCGTAGACCTCGCCGTGGTACCCGCTGCCCAGCATGTTCTTGATGGTGATGTCCGTGCAATCTATCTCCCACTTGTCGTGGATGGGCGACACGCCGTTCACTGTGGGTTTGCTGCGCTTGGGCGCCGGATAGCGCAGTGTGTTGACCAGGCCGCCCGCCACCGTGGAGTAGTGGTGGACCAGCTCCGCCAGCGTGGCGAAGCGGCTCTCCGCCGTCACGTACACCTGGGGGGCGAGAGGGAGCGAGAGGGAGCGAGAGGGGGAGCGAGAGAAGGAGCAAGAGCGGAATCAAGAGGCAGTGAGAGAGAGCGAGAGAGACAAGGTTGAGAACAGGACATCATTTTTCGAAGAATCCCTCATAGACCTCATGTCTGGTCTAGGAAGACTAGTATACAACATGGAGACAATGACATGAGACACTGAAGTGTGGAAAAATCATTTTGTTCCAGTAACAGGAATAAAGAGAAATCCAAAACAAGTGCAATCGGAATTTCCACCCAAAACATTTCCACCAACAGTCGCACAATTTCTAAAGAAGCGCCATTGAGAAGTCTTAATTGAGGAAACCGAACGAAGAACGCACGCCAAACCACGACCCTCCTCTTCCTCCTCCCCCAACACCACCACCACCACCCCCAGTCTCCTGTACCTTTCCGTCAGAGGACATGTTGATGTGGTAGTGGCACACGAGGCCCTCCTCTTCCTCCTCCTCCTCCTCCTCCTCCACACCCGAACAGTGGTAGCTGAAGCCCTCGTAGCGCAGCGAGATGAACAGCTGCCTGCGGCTGCTCTCGCTCTCCCGCACCAGGAAGCTGCCGCTGATGAGTGAGCTGAGCAGGTACTCGGCGGCGGAGCGCGACACGGCCCCGTGGTACCAGCTGATCTTCTCCAGGCTGACGGGCATGATGTAGTTGGACGGCACCCAGCCCTGGCCATTCTCAGAGCGCACCTGGCTCCACTTGCTGTAGCCCACCACCCGCAGCTCCTCGCCTGGGTGGGACGAGGGGGGAGTTAATCAAACCCCTAAAAGTCATTTTTTTTGCTATGAGCAGGGAAGTGTCTGGACTAGCGTGGCTGGGCTTGGCTTGGCTTGGCTTGGCTCGGCGAGCAGCCTGCGATTGGTCACAGCCTCGGGGGCCCTCTCTTGTTGTCCGCCCCCGCCCACGCTCGACCACTTCCACCTGTTGTTATTATTACAGTTGAACGGACTTCATGTTAACACTGCCTCAGAGCCGGGGCACGCCGTGGACGTGTCTGGCCCCGGGTTCAAGAGCGAGAGCGAGAGAGAGAAAATAAACACCGGAAGAAACGGTGGGGATGGGGGAGGCTTCACGTCGGTGCATGCATGTGCGGCGTGCTCACGCGTGCGTCTGCGTAATCTCACATTTGGGGATCATCAAGGGGAGGCAAGGGGGGTGGGTTCAGTAGGTCCGCTGTTAAAGTGTAGAGGAAGAAAGAAAATAACACACAAAACAAGGTTAAGGGGTGAGGGGATCGCCGTCATCCTGGACCCTCACAGTAGCACACCGATTTAATTATATTAATCACACAGAATATTGTTATTATGTTGTTGTTGTTTCGGCTGTTGGCGAGTACCGTCTAAAGGCTCGATTCCACCGGACGCGTTACGGCAACGTTACGGCAGCGGCACGTCTTGGCCGCGGTCACCGCAGCAGATAGGTTCCACTCTAATCAATGAGACCATTTCCACAGGGCGCGGCTGCGGAACGTCTCAGCAACGTCCCAGGAGCGGCTCGCCGTGCCGCAGCGCTATCATTCCGTAGCATTTCTATTTTTGCCGCAAGCCGTTGCTGAACCGCGTCAATTTCAACAGAGCAGATTGATCAGGGCAGGAAGTGAAAAAGTAAAAGCCATAGAGCATTCCGGTCAATTTTCAAAATAAAACACAATAAATAAAACACCAACATTATTGCGTCATGACCGGTGGCACCAGGTCAGCAGTCAATCAATCAAAGGGTCTCAAATCATCCTTTTATAAGAACAATGTCAGAAAGGACAAAGCCTGGCATTTAATTGCAGTAGTTTTGGGAGTGGAAGGTGAGTACATTAGGTTTAGGATTATCGCGGGATCTCGTGATCTCACGTGAATACGGCTGGCTCGCAAGGCAGCGTTGTTTTTTTAGCCCGTTGAATTAGGAGGAATTGTAGGGGTGCTGCCTTCTACCTCCAGCGCCATGCCGGGGTCAACAGACAGATAACTCCTCACCCCAACTAACCACGCAGACACGTCCCAGTTAACTCTTTATGGTTGCTTGAGGTAGAGGTAGGGTTAAATAAAGAGGTTTTCCGAGGCTAACTTATAGCTGCAGAAGTAGCATAAAACGAGGGAGCACCTTGTATTCCGATTGTGTGTTATAATTATATATAATAATAATTGTATTTATCTCACACAGCTATTTCTAAGATATATCGAGCATATTCGATATATCGCCAAGCCCTACTTTGTCCCACATCTGGTGAATTGGGATCTGGTCACCCTAGATGCCAGAAGAGTTGCTCATACGGGCGTGGTTCTGAACGCTTTAGGGAAGTGGAACGGTTGTTACGCCAACCAGGATGAACGGGCATCAACACAGAGCATTGTAGTCTAGATGCCCATCTCATCCGTTGACACGAGACTTCGAGGTCCAAGCGAATGGGACAACAGAGCTTAACGGCATATTGCGCGACACATTGAAAAAAACTATTCATAGTAATGACATATTGTGGACCACAAATTTACTTTGTGTTAAAAAAAACATGAATAAAACCCTTGGTAATTTACCAAGGGTTTATGTCTCACTCAGGTGTCCCTGAGTGAGACACCTCACCCTAACTGCTCCGGTGTGTGAATGTGGGTGAATGTTAGGCAATATTGTAAAGCGCTTTGAGTGAACACTGATTATAAAAGGGCCAGATATTAGCAGATCATTTACTGTGATGCATGTCATGTAATGTAATAAGTCTTGGTGCCGGCTAGGGGTGTAACGGTACACGTATTTGAACCGAACCGTCACGGTACAGGCACTTCGGTGCGGTTACAGAGGTGTACCGCGGTCCGTAAATGTGGCGTACATAGCGTTAATATGGCGAATGTAAAGGCTTGTTTTGCGGTGCGGAACTTAAAACTTGAAGTCGGAGTTCCCCCCGGACCGTTTAGACTTATTAGGCTCGGCTCGCACGTGCGCGAACTCCGCGCAGTAGCAGAGCGCGATCGCGACTATGTGTGGATTGATGTCTACTAGCGAACTGAGAGCGAACTGCATGGCGAGCGACAACAGAAAACCTTGAAGATGCCCCCCTGTCATTTAAATCCCAAGTGTGGGAGAACTTTGGATTCCAGGTTAATTATCACAATGGGGAAAGACGAGTGGACAAGTCGAAAGCTTGAACATTGTTCAACAGCGATCGTCTATGCAAATGGAAACACATCGAACTTGCACAAATTTTCGCCCCCGGTACAATTTTAACGTGACGGCACCATCCAGGTGTTACTGTCACCGCTGCAAAATGAAAAAAAGTTGTTCAAATCGTTCAAACCCAGCTCCCTACACTATTTAATCAACCCCTACACCTGTCTGGGAATTCAGAACGGGCAAATGCCATCACCAGGTCTATTGGTGTTTTCATTGCCTCTGACCTACGAGAGGCAATGAAAACATCAATAGATTATAAATACATAAACTGTAATTTAAGTTAAGGCTGCAGTTGCACTTTTATTTAATGATTGATTATATTTATGAGAACTTCAGAGCTTTAGAGAGCTGCAGGAATATGTTACAAACTCTTTGTTTACATACCAGCTTAAAGAGCCTAGAGTAGACTGAGCATTAAAACTGGATTTTTCATTAATTTTATGTTAGGGTTATTGGAGAATTGCATCATTTTATTTGTATGTTTCATACTGACAGCTAAAACTGTTGTGTTTAATTCGTTACTAATTAAACTTATGTTCGTTCTGTCAAGCAATCCGTTTTTTCACCATAACTATGAACCGAACCGTCCTGTACCGTACCGTGACTTCAAAACCGAGGTACGTACCGAACCGTGACTGTTGTGTACCGTTACACCCCAAGTGCCGGCGGTTACCTTTGGTGATGCTGAGCATGTTATCGCCGCTGGCCTCAAAGTCATAGAGCGCCATGAAGAGGTTGGGGTCGCTCTCCGACTCCCCGTGCAGGTTCTCCTCTGAGCTCCATCGTACCGCCTCCGTCAGCGCGGCCGAGACCAGGCCGAATAGGTATTCGGCGGAGTACCACAGTACGGGGCTGCGGTACCAGCTGTGCTTCTCCAGGCTGTTGACGGGCCAGATGTAGTTGGACAGCACCCAGCCGTGGCCGTTCTTGGAGCGCACTTTGCTCAACTCGCCATAGTCGTAGCCCAGCACCCGCAGCTTCTCGCCTGGAAGGGGGGGATGAGAAGAGATATGATGGTGTAGCCGTGGTGTATGGTTCGCTATAAAATGGAACGGGTGACCCAATTTGAACAACGCCTAGGAGATTTACGTAACCGACGCCATTGTGGTTGGAGGGTGGATATTTGCTGTTTAGTTAAATACCGTCATAAAACCAACAATATTTAGTTTTTACTAGATCCGTCGCAAAGGACCAGCAACGAAGTCGGGTGTCTGAGAAGCCTACACAAAATGGTTACAGGTTTGATAGTCAGTGAAATCTCCCAACATGTCTGATAACATTAGCTAATCAGTCGGAATCACACCCAACTAAGCTTTTTAGCTTTAATTTAATTTCTGTCGCATAGAAAGTGATACAGATTACATACTGTCATCTTACCGAGCGACATCATATTCTTTGCGAAAGCCACTGATGATGACTTAATTGATGCTGGTGAAGCGTCCCCCGTAGGACTTCATCGTCCACAACAATCAGCCATCTTGTGCGATGTAAACGCCAAGAACATAGCAGGCAGTACGACATCACAACCCAGCTGAAACTGCACCGGGAAAAGGACGGTCCTCAGGGCATCCTCCTGACTAGACTACATGTTTGTGTGCGTGTTGTGGCAGACGCCAGGGAGGAGTGAGGGGAGTGGTAGGTCTGGCAACCTTCTGGCTCCACCCCCTGGCCATACATGGACTTCCTCCAGTTAACGAGGCAGGCCTAAAGGCCATTAAGCTGGAGTGCTTGCAGTAAAAAGGGAGAGCAGGCTACCACAAGCCGGAGCTAGGGCTAGCAAGCTACAGAGAGGACTACGAATTGGGGATTACCCTGTTTCTTTCTCCCCCCCCCTCCTGGTGTTTTTTGTTTACGAGGTGAATAAAAACCATCCTGAGTTGGATCTGCACTCTGTGTTGTGTTGTTTTATCGTTCAACTTGGTGGCATGGGAACCCCACACCCACAGGCCTGCTACATATGGGGCCCCAGCAGGTTTGTCTCGCCGCGGCAAGAGACGCCGCTGCCACCGCAGAAAGAGCCACCGCTGCCACCACAGCAAGAGACGCCGCCGCCGCAAGAGACGCCGCCGCAGATCATTTACTGTAATGTATGTCATGTAATGTGATAAGTCTAGGTGCCAGCGGTTACCTTTGGTGATGCTGAGGTCGTCATCGTATTCGGCCACAAAGTCATAGAGCGCCACGAAGAGGTTGGGGTCGCTCTCCGCCGTCCCCAGGAGGTTCTCCTTGTAGCGCCAGCGTACCTCCTCTGTCAGCGCGGCCGAGTCCAGGCCGAGCAGGTACATGGCGGCGCTGCGCGACACGGGGCCGCGGTACCAGCTGTGATTCTCCAGGCTGTTGACGGGCATGATGTAGTTGGACGGCACCAAGCCCTGGCCGTTCTTGGAGAGCACCTCGCTCCACTCGCCATTGTTGTAGCCCAGCAGCTTCTCGCCTGGGGGGGGGGGGGGGGGGGGGGGGGTAGGAGAAGAGATAAGATGGTGTAGCCGTGGTGTATGGTTTGCTATAAAAAAGAACGGGTGGAACAGGTGACCCAATTTGAACACCGCCGAGGAGATTTATGTAACTGACGCCATTGTGGATGGAGCGAGGTTAGTTTAGTTCATACCGTCATTAAACCAACAATGATATTTCGTTTTTACTAGATCCAACGCACAGGACCAGCAATGTGGTCGGGTGTCTGAGAGGCTTGAAACAAAATGGTTACAGGTTTGATGGTCAGTGAAAACTCCCAACATGTCAGATAACATTATCTAATGAGTCGGAATCACATCCAACTAAGCTTTTTAGCTTTACTTTACTTGCTCTCACATAGATAGCGATACAGACGGTTTGTGTTGTGAAGAGGGGTGGTATCATCAAAAAGACGGTGAGTAGGCCTGACAGCGACTAGAACAGAGTGCTTTTCCTGAGGGGGCAATGGAAACCCTGTCCCATGCCATCACATGCTCCTCTACGTCTGCCCACCTGTCCGTCTCGCTCGCCATTCGTCCGAGTGCTTCCACCATTTAAGCAACCCTCAAATACGTTAATAAAAACCCTAACAGTCATTTTTTTAATCGTTCCGGGCAACATCATAATTTTTGCGAAAGCCACTGATGATGACTTAATCCAGCGGTTCCCAAACTGGGGGTCGCGACGCACCGTCAGGGGGGTCGCGGAGAGATGGGCCAGTTTGCATATTAAAAAAAATAAATAATAATAATAATAATAATATATATATATATATACGAATAATTATATGAAACATTATAATAAAATACTGGCGTCAGAATAGGCTTTTAATGCACAGCCACTTTGCAGAGAGAAATCCACCTTTGAAAAATAAATAATAATAATAATAATAATAATGGTGATGATTACTACTGCATAATAATAATGATAATAATAATAATAACAACAATAATAATAATGATTTTGAATATTATTATTATGCATAGTAACACATAGTTACATAGTTAGTTACTACATAGTGCACTAAGTTGGGGGGGGGGTGCTGTCGCGCGGGGCGGGGGGTCGCGAAAACAGTCTCAAGTCCAAAAGGGGGTCCCCTGAAAAAAAGTTTGGGAACCACTGACTTAATCAATGCTGGTGAAGTGTCCCCCGTAGGACTTCATCATCCACAACAATCAGCCATCTTGTGGGATGTAAACGCCAAGTCAATGCTCGACCCCTTCCACACGTTATTATTACAGTTGAACGGACTTCATGTCGGAGCACACCGTGGACGTGTCTGGCCCCGGGTTCAAGAGCGAGAGCGAGGGAGAGAAAATAAACACAGGAAGAAACGGTGGGGATGAGGAGGCTTCACGTCGGTGCATGCATGTGCGGCGTGCCCATGCGTGCGTCTGCGTAATCTCACATTTGGGGATCATCAAGGGGAGGCAAGGGGGGTGGGTTCAGTCGGTCCGCTGGTAAAGTGTAGAGCAGGGATGGGCAACTTTCATGATAAAGAGGGCCACATTTTTCATCATAACCATCGGAGGGCCACATGACTGCACACTTCAACTAAACGTAAGCTGAGAGAAGCTACACAATTTTGAATTTGGTAGATATGATTTCCTGTATTCTGGTGCATTTTGGGGATGGCCACTACCTAAAAAATCATCCAGAATCATAACCTATGTACGGTATGTTAATTGAACCAACATACATTAATTTCATGTTTTCCATGCTCAAACAGCCAAATGAATGGTCAGTATTTTTATCAGTGCAAAGGGCTCACATACATCATTCAATGAAGTCAAAAAACAGTGGCCCAACATTAAGTGCAACAACTCACTGTAGTAGTTGTAGTGGCGACTTAAGTGGATATCTTTAATGACTGATATCGCTTCTAAGCAAACTAGACGCATGGTTTTGCCTTCGAATTCTATGAATTCTTCTCATCTTTCTTGACCGAGTTTTCTGTAACTCGATCAATTATTATTATTTATTTTTTTATTATTATGTGTGGGCCTGACTGAGTGAGGAAAATTAGTAACTGGCGGCCCGCAGGCCGCCAGTTGCCCATCCCTGGTGTAGAGGAAGAAAGAAAAATAACAAACAAAAGAAACAAAACGAGCTGAAAGGATGAGGGGATCGCCGTCATTCTGGACTCTCACAGTAGCACACCGTTTGAATATTATTATGTTGTTGTTGTTTCGGCTGTTGGTGAGTACCGTCTTACAGTTAGCCAACAGGAAGCTAAGAATTCAGTGATCAGGAAGAGCCACAATAAATCCGGAAATGTATTAGCAATAACGACCACTTGAAAACCCTGCTGCGAGTTCAGGTGATGGGTGGATGCTGTCTGATGAGACGGTTAAAGCCGGTACCTGTGGCTTGGTGAGCTGGTTGCTCAGGCTTTGATTGATCACACAATGAAGCTACAGTATCTGTCCAGAGGTTGGTCATCACTCCTGGGGGGGGAGCAGCTGTCAGGAGGAGGTAAACTTCTGCTGACTCACCACATTCCAACCACACGCACTTACAGTTATGTTGCATTGTAAACAAACCATCGGAGCGGCGATGTTCATTCATGCGCGCCCCGCGGAAACTTGAAGAGTGCCGTGCCTTGATGACAACAATCGATGCCAGAGGAGTGCCTCATACGGGCGTGGTTCTGAACGTTTTAGGGAAGGGGAACGGTTGTTACGGCAACCAGGATGACCAGGCATCTACCCAGAGCATTGTAGTCTAGATGCCCATCTCATCCGTTGACACGAGACTTCGAGGTCCAAGCGAATGGGACAACAGAGATTAACAGCATATTGCGCGACACATTAAAAAAAACTATTCACCGCAATGACTTCCCGAGGAACACAAATTTACTTTATAATGCATTTATGCATGCATAAAACCCGTGGTCATTTACGGGGTGGCAGGTGGCTCAGGAAGTAGAGCGAGTGGGCCGGTAACCGGAAGGTTGCTAGTTCAGTCCCCGGCGCCTCCTAGCTAGAGTGGAGGTGTCCCTGAGTGAGACTCCTCACCCTAACTGCTCCGGTGTGTGAATGTGTGCATGAACGGGTGAATGTTAGGCAATATTATAAAGCGCTTTGAGTGAACACTGGTTAGAAAAGTGCCATATAAAAGCAGATCATTTACTGTAATGTATGTCATGTAATGTAATAAGTCTAAGTGCCGGCGGTTACCTTTGGTGATGCTGAGGTCGTCATCGTATTTGGCCACAAAGTCATAGAGCGCCACGAAGAGGTTGGGGTCGCTCTCCGCCGTCCCCAGGAGGTTCTCCTTGTAGCGCCAGCGTACCTCCTCTGTCAGCGCGGCCGAGTCCAGGCCGAGCAGGTACATGGCGGCGCTGCGTGACACGGGGCCGCGGTACCAGCTGTGATTCTCCAGGCTGTTGACGGGCATGATGTAGTTGGACGGCACCAAGCCCTGGCCGTTCTTGGAGAGCACCTCGCTCCACCCGCCATAGTTGTAGCCCAGCAGCTTCTCGCCTGGGGGGGGGGGGGGGGGGGGGGGGGGTAGGAGAAGAGATAAGATGGTGTAGCCGTGGTGTATGGTTTGCTATAAAAAAGAACGGGTGGAACAGGTGACCCAATTTGAACACCGCCGAGGAGATTTATGTAACTGACGCCATTGTGGATGGAGCGAGGTTAGTTTAGTTCATACCGTCATTAAACCAACAATGATATTTCGTTTTTACTAGATCCAACGCACAGGACCAGCAATGTGGTCGGGTGTCTGAGAGGCTTGAAACAAAATGGTTACAGGTTTGATGGTCAGTGAAAACTCCCAACATGTCAGATAACATTATCTAATGAGTCGGAATCACATCCAACTAAGCTTTTTAGCTTTACTTTACTTGCTCTCACATAGATAGCGATACAGACGGTTTGTGTTGTGAAGAGGGGTGGTATCATCAAAAAGACGGTGAGTAGGCCTGACAGCGACTAGAACAGAGTGCTTTTCCTGAGGGGGCAATGGAAACCCTGTCCCATGCCATCACATGCTCCTCTACGTCTGCCCACCTGTCCGTCTCGCTCGCCATTCGTCCGAGTGCTTCCACCATTTAAGCAACCCTCAAATACGTTAATAAAAACCCTAACAGTCATTTTTTTAATCGTTCCGGGCAACATCATAATTTTTGCGAAAGCCACTGATGATGACTTAATCCAGCGGTTCCCAAACTGGGGGTCGCGACGCACCGTCAGGGGGGTCGCGGAGAGATGGGCCAGTTTGCATATTAAAAAAATAAAAAAATAATAATAATAATAATATATATATATATATACGAATAATTATATGAAACATTATAATAAAATACTGGCGTCAGAATAGGCTTTTAATGCACAGCCACTTTGCAGAGAGAAATCCACCTTTGAAAAATAAATAATAATAATAATAATAATAATGGTGATGATTACTACTGCATAATAATAATGATAATAATAATAATAACAACAATAATAATAATGATTTTGAATATTATTATTATGCATAGTAACACATAGTTACATAGTTAGTTACTACATAGTGCACTAAGTTGGGGGGGGGGTGCTGTCGCGCGGGGCGGGGGGTCGCGAAAACAGTCTCAAGTCCAAAAGGGGGTCCCCTGAAAAAAAGTTTGGGAACCACTGACTTAATCAATGCTGGTGAAGTGTCCCCCGTAGGACTTCATCATCCACAACAATCAGCCATCTTGTGGGATGTAAACGCCAAGTCAATGCTCGACCCCTTCCACACGTTATTATTACAGTTGAACGGACTTCATGTCGGAGCACACCGTGGACGTGTCTGGCCCCGGGTTCAAGAGCGAGAGCGAGGGAGAGAAAATAAACACAGGAAGAAACGGTGGGGATGAGGAGGCTTCACGTCGGTGCATGCATGTGCGGCGTGCCCATGCGTGCGTCTGCGTAATCTCACATTTGGGGATCATCAAGGGGAGGCAAGGGGGGTGGGTTCAGTCGGTCCGCTGGTAAAGTGTAGAGCAGGGATGGGCAACTTTCATGATAAAGAGGGCCACATTTTTCATCATAACCATCGGAGGGCCACATGACTGCACACTTCAACTAAACGTAAGCTGAGAGAAGCTACACAATTTTGAATTTGGTAGATATGATTTCCTGTATTCTGGTGCATTTTGGGGATGGCCACTACCTAAAAAATCATCCAGAATCATAACCTATGTACGGTATGTTAATTGAACCAACATACATTAATTTCATGTTTTCCATGCTCAAACAGCCAAATGAATAGTCAGTATTTTTATCAGTGCAAAGGGCTCACATACATCATTCAATGAAGTCAAAAAACAGTGGCCCAACATTAAGTGCAACAACTCACTGTAGTAGTTGTAGTGGCGACTTAAGTGGATATCTTTAATGACTGATATCGCTTCTAAGCAAACTAGACGCATGGTTTTGCCTTCGAATTCTATGAATTCTTCTCATCTTTCTTGACCGAGTTTTCTGTAACTCGATCAATTATTATTATTTATTTTTTTATTATTATGTGTGGGCCTGACTGAGTGAGGAAAATTAGTAACTGGCGGCCCGCAGGCCGCCAGTTGCCCATCCCTGGTGTAGAGGAAGAAAGAAAAATAACAAACAAAAGAAACAAAACGAGCTGAAAGGATGAGGGGATCGCCGTCATTCTGGACTCTCACAGTAGCACACCGTTTGAATATTATTATGTTGTTGTTGTTTCGGCTGTTGGTGAGTACCGTCTTACAGTTAGCCAACAGGAAGCTAAGAATTCAGTGATCAGGAAGAGCCACAATAAATCCGGAAATGTATTAGCAATAACGACCACTTGAAAACCCTGCTGCGAGTTCAGGTGATGGGTGGATGCTGTCTGATGAGACGGTTAAAGCCGGTACCTGTGGCTTGGTGAGCTGGTTGCTCAGGCTTTGATTGATCACACAATGAAGCTACAGTATCTGTCCAGAGGTTGGTCATCACTCCTGGGGGGGGAGCAGCTGTCAGGAGGAGGTAAACTTCTGCTGACTCACCACATTCCAACCACACGCACTTACAGTTATGTTGCATTGTAAACAAACCATCGGAGCGGCGATGTTCATTCATGCGCGCCCCGCGGAAACTTGAAGAGTGCCGTGCCTTGATGACAACAATCGATGCCAGAGGAGTGCCTCATACGGGCGTGGTTCTGAACGTTTTAGGGAAGGGGAACGGTTGTTACGGCAACCAGGATGACCAGGCATCTACCCAGAGCATTGTAGTCTAGATGCCCATCTCATCCGTTGACACGAGACTTCGAGGTCCAAGCGAATGGGACAACAGAGATTAACAGCATATTGCGCGACACATTAAAAAAAACTATTCACCGCAATGACTTCCCGAGGAACACAAATTTACTTTATAATGCATTTATGCATGCATAAAACCCGTGGTCATTTACGGGGTGGCAGGTGGCTCAGGAAGTAGAGCGAGTGGGCCGGTAACCGGAAGGTTGCTAGTTCAGTCCCCGGCGCCTCCTAGCTAGAGTGGAGGTGTCCCTGAGTGAGACTCCTCACCCTAACTGCTCCGGTGTGTGAATGTGTGCATGAACGGGTGAATGTTAGGCAATATTATAAAGCGCTTTGAGTGAACACTGGTTAGAAAAGTGCCATATAAAAGCAGATCATTTACTGTAATGTATGTCATGTAATGTAATAAGTCTAAGTGCCGGCGGTTACCTTTGGTGATGCTGAGGTCGTCATCGTATTCGGCCACAAAGTCATAGAGCGCCACGAAGAGGTTGGGGTCGCTCTCCGCCGTCCCCAGGAGGTTCTCCTTGTAGCGCCAGCGTACCTCCTCTGTCAGCGCGGCCGAGTCCAGGCCGAGCAGGTACATGGCGGCGCTGCGTGACACGGGGCCGCGGTACCAGCTGTGATTCTCCAGGCTGTTGACGGGCATGATGTAGTTGGACGGCACCAAGCCCTGGCCGTTCTTGGAGAGCACCTCGCTCCACCCGCCATAGTTGTAGCCCAGCAGCTTCTCGCCTGGGGGGGGGGGGGGGGGGGGGGGGGGGGTAGGAGAAGAGATAAGATGGTGTAGCCGTGGTGTATGGTTTGCTATAAAAAAGAACGGGTGGAACAGGTGACCCAATTTGAACACCGCCGAGGAGATTTATGTAACTGACGCCATTGTGGATGGAGCGAGGTTAGTTTAGTTCATACCGTCATTAAACCAACAATGATATTTCGTTTTTACTAGATCCAACGCACAGGACCAGCAATGTGGTCGGGTGTCTGAGAGGCTTGAAACAAAATGGTTACAGGTTTGATGGTCAGTGAAAACTCCCAACATGTCAGATAACATTATCTAATGAGTCGGAATCACATCCAACTAAGCTTTTTAGCTTTACTTTACTTGCTCTCACATAGATAGCGATACAGACGGTTTGTGTTGTGAAGAGGGGTGGTATCATCAAAAAGACGGTGAGTAGGCCTGACAGCGACTAGAACAGAGTGCTTTTCCTGAGGGGGCAATGGAAACCCTGTCCCATGCCATCACATGCTCCTCTACGTCTGCCCACCTGTCCGTCTCGCTCGCCATTCGTCCGAGTGCTTCCACCATTTAAGCAACCCTCAAATACGTTAATAAAAACCCTAACAGTCATTTTTTTAATCGTTCCGGGCAACATCATAATTTTTGCGAAAGCCACTGATGATGACTTAATCCAGCGGTTCCCAAACTGGGGGTCGCGACGCACCGTCAGGGGGGTCGCGGAGAGATGGGCCAGTTTGCATATTAAAAAAATAAAAAAATAATAATAATAATAATATATATATATATATACGAATAATTATATGAAACATTATAATAAAATACTGGCGTCAGAATAGGCTTTTAATGCACAGCCACTTTGCAGAGAGAAATCCACCTTTGAAAAATAAATAATAATAATAATAATAATAATGGTGATGATTACTACTGCATAATAATAATGATAATAATAATAATAACAACAATAATAATAATGATTTTGAATATTATTATTATGCATAGTAACACATAGTTACATAGTTAGTTACTACATAGTGCACTAAATTGGGGGGGGGGGGGTGCTGTCGCGCGGGGCGGGGGGTCGCGAAAACAGTCTCAAGTCCAAAAGGGGGTCCCCTGAAAAAAAGTTTGGGAACCACTGACTTAATCAATGCTGGTGAAGTGTCCCCCGTAGGACTTCATCATCCACAACAATCAGCCATCTTGTGGGATGTAAACGCCAAGTCAATGCTCGACCCCTTCCACACGTTATTATTACAGTTGAACGGACTTCATGTCGGAGCACACCGTGGACGTGTCTGGCCCCGGGTTCAAGAGCGAGAGCGAGGGAGAGAAAATAAACACAGGAAGAAACGGTGGGGATGAGGAGGCTTCACGTCGGTGCATGCATGTGCGGCGTGCCCATGCGTGCGTCTGCGTAATCTCACATTTGGGGATCATCAAGGGGAGGCAAGGGGGGTGGGTTCAGTCGGTCCGCTGGTAAAGTGTAGAGCAGGGATGGGCAACTTTCATGATAAAGAGGGCCACATTTTTCATCATAACCATCGGAGGGCCACATGACTGCACACTTCAACTAAACGTAAGCTGAGAGAAGCTACACAATTTTGAATTTGGTAGATATGATTTCCTGTATTCTGGTGCATTTTGGGGATGGCCACTACCTAAAAAATCATCCAGAATCATAACCTATGTACGGTATGTTAATTGAACCAACATACATTAATTTCATGTTTTCCATGCTCAAACAGCCAAATGAATAGTCAGTATTTTTATCAGTGCAAAGGGCTCACATACATCATTCAATGAAGTCAAAAAACAGTGGCCCAACATTAAGTGCAACAACTCACTGTAGTAGTTGTAGTGGCGACTCAAGTGGATATCTTTAATGACTGATATCGCTTCTAAGCAAACTAGACGCATGGTTTTGCCTTCGAATTCTATGAATTCTTCTCATCTTTCTTGACCGAGTTTTCTGTAACTCGATCAATTATTATTATTATTTTTTTTATTATTTTTTTTATTATTATGTGTAGGCCTGACTGAGTGAGGAAAATTAGTAACTGGCGGCCCGCAGGCCGCCAGTTGCCCATCCCTGGTGTAGAGGAAGAAAGAAAAATAACAAACAAAAGAAACAAAACGAGCTGAAAGGATGAGGGGATCGCCGTCATTCTGGACTCTCACAGTAGCACACCGTTTGAATATTATTATGTTGTTGTTGTTTCGGCTGTTGGTGAGTACCGTCTTACAGTTAGCCAACAGGAAGCTAAGAATTCAGTGATCAGGAAGAGCCACAATAAATCCGGAAATGTATTAGCAATAACGACCACTTGAAAACCCTGCTGCGAGTTCAGGTGATGGGTGGATGCTGTCTGATGAGACGGTTAAAGCCGGTACCTGTGGCTTGGTGAGCTGGTTGCTCAGGCTTTGATTGATCACACAATGAAGCTACAGTATCTGTCCAGAGGTTGGTCATCACTCCTGGGGGGGGAGCAGCTGTCAGGAGGAGGTAAACTTCTGCTGACTCACCACATTCCAACCACACGCACTTACAGTTATGTTGCATTGTAAACAAACCATCGGAGCGGCGACGTTCATTCATGCGCGCCCCGCGGAAACTTGAAGAGTGCCGTGCCTTGATGACAACAATCGATGCCAGAGGAGTGCCTCATACGGGCGTGGTTCTGAACGTTTTAGGGAAGGGGAACGGTTGTTACGGCAACCAGGATGACCAGGCATCTACCCAGAGCATTGTAGTCTAGATGCCCATCTCATCCGTTGACACGAGACTTCGAGGTCCAAGCGAATGGGACAACAGAGATTAACAGCATATTGCGCGACACATTAAAAAAAACTATTCACCGCAATGACTTCCCGAGGAACACAAATTTACTTTATAATGCATTTATGCATGCATAAAACCCGTGGTCATTTACGGGGTGGCAGGTGGCTCAGGAAGTAGAGCGAGTGGGCCGGTAACCGGAAGGTTGCTAGTTCAGTCCCCGGCGCCTCCTAGCTAGAGTGGAGGTGTCCCTGAGTGAGACTCCTCACCCTAACTGCTCCGGTGTGTGAATGTGTGCATGAATGGGTGAATGTTAGGCAATATTATAAAGCGCTTTGAGTGAACACTGGTTAGAAAAGTGCCATATAAAAGCAGATCATTTACTGTAATGTATGTCATGTAATGTAATAAGTCTAAGTGCCGGCGGTTACCTTTGGTGATGCTGAGGTCGTCATCGTATTCGGCCACAAAGTCATAGAGCGCCACGAAGAGGTTGGGGTCGCTCTCCGCCGTCCCCAGGAGGTTCTCCTTGTAGCGCCAGCGTACCTCCTCTGTCAGCGCGGCCGAGTCCAGGCCGAGCAGGTACATGGCGGCGCTGCGCGACACGGGGCCGCGGTACCAGCTGTGATTCTCCAGGCTGTTGACGGGCATGATGTAGTTGGACGGCACCAAGCCCTGGCCGTTCTTGGAGAGCACCTCGCTCCACCCGCCATAGTTGTAGCCCAGCAGCTTCTCGCCTGGATGGGGGGGGGGGGGGGGGGGAGGGGTAGGAGAAGAGATAAGATGGTGTAGCCGTGGTGTATGGTTTGCTATAAAAAAGAACGGGTGGAACAG
The DNA here is from genome assembly GCF_031168955.1 of Gadus macrocephalus. Classification (NCBI taxonomy): domain Eukaryota; kingdom Metazoa; phylum Chordata; class Actinopteri; order Gadiformes; family Gadidae; genus Gadus; species Gadus macrocephalus. Next base: position 23,100,260 of record NC_082393.1, read on the forward strand.
GTGACCCAATTTGAACACCGCCGAGGAGATTTATGTAACTGACGCCATTGTGGATGGAGCGAGGTTAGTTTAGTTCATACCGTCATTAAACCAACAACGATATTTTGTTTTTACTAGATCCAACGCACAGGACCAGCAATGTGGTCGGGTGTCTGAGAGGCTTGAAACAAAATGGTTACAGGTTTGATGGTCAGTGAAAACTCCCAACATGTCAGATAACATTATCTAATGAGTCGGAATCACACCCAACTAAGCTTTTTAGCTTTACTTTACTTGCTCTCACATAGATAGCGATACAGACGGTTTGGGTTGTGAAGAGGGGTGGTATCATCAAAAAGACGGTGAGTAGGCCTGACAGCGACTAGAACAGAGTGCTTTTCCTGAGGGGGCAATGGAAACCCTGTCTCATGCCATCACATGCTCCTCTACGGCTGCCCACCTGTCCGTCTCGCTCGCCATTCGTCCGAGTGCTTCCACCATTTGAGCAACCCTCAAATACGTTAATAAAAACCCTAACAGTCATTTTTTAAATCTTTCTGGGCAACATCATCATTTTTGCGAAAGCCACTGATGATGACTTAATCGATGCTGGTGAAGTGTCCCCCGTAGGACTTCATCATCCACAACAATCAGCCATCTTGTGGGATGTAAACGCCAAGTCAATGCTCGACCCCTTCCACACGTTATTATTACAGTTGAACGGACTTCATGTCGGAGCACACCGTGGACGTGTCTGGCCCCGGGTTCAAGAGCGAGAGCGAGGGAGAGAAAATAAACACAGGAAGAAACGGTGGGGATGAGGAGGCTTCACGTCGGTGCATGCATGTGCGGCGTGCCCATGCGAGCATCTGCGTAATCTCACATTTGGGGATCATAAAGGGGCGGCAAGGGGGGTGGGTTCAGTCGGTCCGCTGGTAAAGTGTAGAGGAAGAAAGAAAAATAACACACAAAAGAAACAAGACGAGCTGAAAGGATGAGGGGATCGCCGTCATTCTTGACTCTCACAGTAGCACACCGTTTGAATAATATTAATCACACAGAATATTATTATGTTGTTGTTGTTTCGGCTGTTGGTGAGTACCGTCTTACAGTTAGCCAACAGGAAAGTAAGAATTCAGTGATCAGGAAGAGCCACAATAAATCCGGAAATGTATTAGCAATAACGACCACTTGAAAACCCTGCTGCGAGTTCAGGTGATGGGTGGATGCTGTCTGATGAGACGGTTAAAGCCGGTACCTGTGGCTTGGTGAGCTGGTTGCTCAGGCTTTGATTGATCACACAATGAAGCTACAGTATCTGTCCAGAGGTTGGTCATCACTCCTGGGGGGGGAGCAGCTGTCAGGAGGAGGTAAACTTCTGCTGACTCACCACATTCCAACCACACGCACTTACAGTTATGTTGCATTGTAAACAAACCATCGGAGCAGCGACGTTCATTCATGCACGCCACGCGGAAACTTGAAAAGAGTGCCGTGCCTTGATGACAACAATCAATGCCAGAGGAGTGCCTCATACGGGCGTGGTTCTGAACGTTTTAGGGAAGGGGAACGGTTGTTACGGAACCAGGATGACCAGGCATCTACCCAGAGCATTGTAGTCTAGATGCCCATCTCATCCGTTGACACGAGACTTCGAGGTCCAAGCGAATGGGACAACAGAGATTAACAGCATATTGCGCGACACATTAAAAAAAACTATTCACAGCAATGACTTCCCGCGGAACACAAATGTACTTTATAATGCATTTATGCATGCATAAAACCCGTGGTCATTTACGGGGTGGCAGGTGGCTCAGGAAGTAGAGCGAGTGGGCCGGTAACCGGAAGGTTGCTAGTTCAGTCCCCGGCGCCTCCTAGCTAGAGTGGAGGTGTCCCTGAGTGAGACTCCTCCCCCTAACTGCTCCGGTGTGTGAATGTGTGCATGAATGGGTGAATGTTAGGCAATATTATAAAGCGCTTTGAGTGAACACTGGTTAGAAAAGTGCCATATAATAGCAGATCATTTACTGTAATGTATGTCATGTAATGTAATAAGTCTAAGTGCCGGCGGTTACCTTTGGTGATGCTGAGCTCGTCATCGTATTCGGCCACAAAGTCATCGAGCGCCACGAAGAGGTTGGGGTCGCTCTCCGCCGTCCCCAGGAGGTTCTCCTTGTAGCGCCAGCGTACCTCCTCTGTCAGCGTGTCCAGGCCGAGCAGGTACATGGCGGCGCTGCGCGACACGGGGCCGCGGTACCAGCTGTGATTCTCCAGGCTGTTGACGGGCATGATGTAGTTGGACGGCACCAAGCCCTGGCCGTTCTTGGAGAGCACCTCGCTCCACCCGCCGTAGTTGTAGCCCAGCAGCATCTCGCCTGGGTGGGAGGGGGTGTCATCCAAAAGACACTTGGTTATAAGGCATACCAACGCATTTAAGGGCAGAGGACAGTAAGACACACGTATGAGGTTTTTGATCCTGTGTGCAAGGAACACATCCCAAAGCTGTGCGTGTTGAGACCTGGCCCGGGCCACTCCTGCCCGTCCCAGCCCCCCCTGACGTCAGCAGTGTTGCAGAGGTGGAGGAACGTGTGGAGGAATGGGATACACCATACCAAACTGAACAGCCTGACAGACACTGTACCTGAGTGAGACTCCTCCCCCTAACTGCTCCGGTGTGTGAATGTGTGCATGAATGGGTGAATGTTAGGCAATATTGTAAAGCGCTTTGAGTGAACACTGGTTAGAAAAGTGCCATGTAATAGCAGATCATTTACTGTAATGTATGACATGTAATGTAATAAGTCTAGGTGCCGGCAGTTACCTTTGGTGAAGCTGAGCTCGTCATCGTTTCTGGCCTCAAAGTCATAGAGCGCCACGAAGAGGTTAGGGTCGCTCTCGACCGCCTCAGTCAGCTCGTCCGAGTCCAGGCCGAAGGGCCGAGGCAGGGCTTCTGGAGGAATACGAGGGGCATTTAACCCAGCAACCCAATGGTCCGACAATGAAACCGAAAAAGGGGAAATAACACAAAAACAAACTGAACTAAAGCAATCCAAACTAAATAGTAGAGGTGCACCGAAAATTCGGCAACCGAAAAAATTTGGCCGAAAACGCAAAAAAAGACACATTCGGCTTTCGGCCGAAAGCCAAATGAGTGGCCGAATCGGAGGCCGAAAGTGGTGGTGACGCAAAATTATACAATCTTGTCTGATTACACAAGCAAGGAGCACAGGCCACCTATACGATCTCAAAATAGTCAAATGTAACAATTACGCCACCCCCTCTAGCTTTTTATAGGTTGTGAGTTGTTTTGTTTACCTCGCCATGAACCGCGGGAATGTTTAATCTAACGTTCGTAAGCTAGTGAATGAGCGCTGGCTCAACCTGTCAGCAGAGGGAGCAGCCGCCGCGGTGTGTTTCCGCGGGACCTCCAGACCTTTTGCTTACACTGCAGTGCTGAGTTCAGGCCAACAGCAAATCGGATCAGCCCGACGCGTTATTAGATCAGGCCTGGTGCGGGCCTGCGTCCGTGCACACGTCTACATGCGGTAGTTAATAGTAGGGAGTCATTGGTTATTCCCGCTCACAGTCACCGACGTAATGAGTCGACGTCGTTAAAATACAAAGAACTTAGCCTCTGCCTGTGATGCGCGCGTTAAACCCCCCCCCCCCCCTGTTAAAGACACCTTTTGGAGCTGTTAGGTTACCTTGAATAGAGCGCTGGGACGTGGGGGGACTGCGCCGGTCGCTCGGGGGGGACTCTGTATATATATACGTATGTATGTATGTATGTATGTATGTATGTATGTATGTGTGTGTGTGTATATATATATATATGTATATATATATATATATATATATATATATATATATATATATATATATATATATATATGTGTATATATAAAAAAAAACAGAATGAATTGAAGGGCATTAATGAAACTGATATCAGTTCTCCAACATTTGAAGATTTCAAATAAACATTTTTCCTTGAAAAACATGTCTAAACATTTATTGTAAGCAGTAGATTTAAGCAATATTTAAAAATAGTGTTTTGACAACTTTAAACGGAACCGTCATTTTCGGTTTCGGTTTCGGTATTCGGCCAAGCGATTAATTATTTTTCGGTTTCGGTTTCGGCCACAAATTTTCATTTCGGTGCATCTCTACTAAATAGCAAAGCAGAACCATAACAAAACCAAAACAAAACAGCACAGCTAAAACAGAACAACTAAAACCGTACAAAGCAGCACAGCTAAAACAGAACAACTAAGCAGCAGGAAATCCTAAAAAACAAGACACTAATTAATAAAAGTTTATTGTAAGGCGCGAGGGTTGCTGGAAAAGCGGAGACGTATGCAGACGTTTGCAGTGACGTCATGACGTTGCTCTCGCCGGCTCCATGGCTGGCTCTGGCCGGTGTGAAACCAACTGGTTCATAACAGGGATAAGGCTGGAACCGGTTTTGAACTGGCCATAGCACCAGCCCGGAACTGGCTCTTGGTTCTTTTTGGTGTGAAAGAGGCCCATAAGAAAGATGGACGAAAAGAGACACTGATGAAGCCAGCAGTTGTCGAGTGCTGTATCCTAAACACGTTGTACCATTCTTTCTCTGTTATCTCGATCCCAAGCCCTCTTTCCCACTTTTCTTTTACATACATAGTACAGATTCCCCTGCTCTTCAGCAGACCTTGGTATAGTGCTGAGATCCCCCTACTCTTTCCCCCTGTATATGCATCAGTCAGTACCTTAATTACTCCATGTTGTTCGGTGGCTTTATCCATTTTTATTTCCCTTATATAATAATCCCTTACTTGTAGATATCTAAAGTGGTCACCCCTCTCTAATCTAAACCTCTTTTAAATATTGAAAACTCTGTATTTCCCCTTTTTCTACTATTGTGCATATTGCCGTGATGCCTCCTCTTTCACATTTCTTGAAACCATGAACTTTTTCCTTGTTGAACTTTATTGTCATTCCTTGACCATCTCAAAATCTTCATCTCTTTTTCTAATTTGTATCTCTTTACTATAGTGTTCCAAATGTTTAAAGTAAAGTTAGTTATTGAGTCTATTAAGCCTTCCTGTTTCTTAAATCCCCCACTAGTGCTTGAATCCGATAGCCCTCCCCCCTTATTTCAATATCTTTACATTTGGCTACGTAGTTCCCATGCCACAGCTCTGACCTTTGCTGCATAGTAGTAATCTTTTAAACTGGGCACCGCCATCCCTCCTCTCTCCTTAGGCAACTGTAGTGTTGCAAGCCTAATCCTTGGTCTCTTTCCCCCCCAGATGAACCTTGAGAACCACTTATCCCACTCCATTATATGACTTTGTGGTACAGATATGGGTAAAGTCTGATAGAGATACAATAACCTTGGCAGTATGTTCATTTTTACTATTTCAGTCCTTGAACTGAAGTCCAAGACCTGTCCTGGCCACCTTGCCAAGTCCCCCTTAATGTCCCATCTCAATTTGTATTTATCTTTGATCTCTATCGTTGGTGTGTAATTTAGAGCCAAAATCTGTGTCTTTGTCACATTAAGACTATACCCTGAATAGTGCCCGCATTCCTCCAGTAGATCCATCAGTAATGGAAAGCTTGTGTCTGGTTGTATGCGATCACGTCATCCGCAAATAGGCCCAATTTGTATTCTGATCCTCTTATCTCCACCCCCTTGATATTATGATGCTGCCTAATCGCTTGAGCTAATGGTTCGATGAAGGTATGGAAAAGTGTCGGTGATAAACACACTTGTCTAGTGGACTGCTCTAGCTTAATCCGATCCGTCAGACTACCATTCACTTTCACTCTTGCCGTTGGCTCTTGATACAATGACCGTATGCATTTGAAGTGTCCCCGTGATTGAAGCCAAATTTTTCTAGGACTTTATACAGGTAGGTCCACCCCACACAATCAAATGCCTTTTCTGTGTCCAAACTCACTAAGACCACATTCATTCATCTCCTTTTAACTTTCTCCAATATTTGAATTGGCTTCCTTATATTGTTCTGTGCCTGCCTTCCTTTTATAAAACTAGTCGGGTCATCATCTATAATATCCGAGTTGAAGAATTGATTCAGCCCTTCCCCTATCGATGGTAAGTCTAGCCCCTCTTAAGAATGTCTTGATACTCTTTTCATCTGCTGCAGCTGGTTGTGTGTATGGTATCCTATAATATTCCTCAAATGCTCCCCTCTATTTCCTCAGGCTCTTTTAATAACTCATTAGTGTTCGGGTTCCTAATCTTATGAATGTGATTAATGTTTGTTGTACCCTAAATCCTTCTGGCCAACACACTTCCTTAAATATAGATGCGCAAGTAAATATGGGCTATTATGACATGGCTCTTCTCAATGCCGTGGAACGCGCCGTTCACTTGCATGGGCCTTTCACAACAACGCCAGCGTCTTCGGTTGCTAAGCGACGTCAACGTCTTTGGCTAACTATTTCTCTGCTGATCAACACTAAGAATGGTAACAAATAAATTGTAAAAAGACACACCGAGTGAAGTTATTTTTTCGTTTGGCAAATAGCCGCTCATTAACGAAAATAAGCCCCTTCAGCTCGAGGCAAGACACCTCCGTTGCGCGTCGGGGTCCTGTTCGCCCTGTCTGGGCTTATTGTCCCGATAATGAACGCTGTTCTATTATCCCCTACTTAACGTCAATATTACTCTATGTGGAAGGGAAAATAGCATTATTTGTAATTAAAATGTTATGCGGCTGTATTTTCAGAGAGCTCCACAGATATTTGAGTTTGCTGCTTTCATGGGAGCCAGACCTCTCTCTATGGGAGCTCAGCTCCCACTGGCTCCCACCTAACTCTAACACTGCCTGCAAATCAAGATCCCATCCATTTCCACAGCTATGACATCTAATAGCTCCTCAAAGTAGTCTTACCGCTGTCCGGCACTGACACATTAATCACTGTAACCATTTGTCCTTCCATTTTTCCCTTAACCACCATACCTTCCTTCCCTGTTACATATTTCTTTGTTTCAAATTTAAGAGTTTTTAATTAGTGTGGCCACTCCTATTTGACTAGTAAATGAGCTATAAAACGCGTTGTTGCATACATATCTTTTAAATTGTTCATGTTCTTTTGAAGACGGATGTGTTTCTTGTAAAAAAAATAACCTGCACCTCCTCCTTTCTAAATTTTGTTAACACTTTTCCCCCTTTTTATCATATTATTCATACCATTAACATTTAATGACACCATTCTTATACCCCTACGTTGCATTATAATTCCTCTCGAAACATTCTTCTGTTCTCCACATGTGACATAACCCAATATGTAAAATAACAGAAACCGCTGAACTAAAAAACAAATTTTAACAAGGTGAGGGGTAGAGCCTCTCCTAGTGAGAGGGGCCCCTTAGTGGCGGAGATCTCCTCAGGCGTTGATCTCCCGAGCTCACTATAAGTGACCAACATCTAAATTCTAGTTAAATACACCCTATGTAAGAAATGTATTGCATACGTTTTCAACCGCTGAGAGGTAGCGGCCGTGGCGTAGTGGATTAGTATAAAGGCGCGTTCACTCTGCTGGTGATAACGAGACGGCTCGCCAGTGATGACGCCCCCGCGTGTTCAGTTTCAAGTTTGCATGCCTCTATTTGCTTGATGCCTATCACCTACTATCCTTTTGCATTTATTTATGAGAAGCAAATACAGTATTGCCACGCTATGGAAGGCAACACTTCCCCTTATCTAGAGCTGGTTTACCAGTAGACAACGTTTACAACTGAGCTAAGTCGATGCCAACAGACGGTTACAACGTTAATCAATAGTAAAGTGATATGATGGTTGATTATTTTATATTGAGTAAAACGTTTGTGTTCCAACATGTAGTAAACCATACGTCACCAACTGGGCAACTCTGTCAAAATTTGGCCCGAGATGCCGAATGGAAGTAGAACCATAAGAGTGTCATGAGTAGGGTTGGGTATCGTTTGGGTTTTATCCGATACCGGTGCCTACTCGATACTTTTCAAACGGTTCCGGTGCTAAAACGGTTCTCAAACCGGTTCTTAAAAAAACGAAACGGCACACACTTGCATTAAGCAGAAAGTCAGGGGACACTGAGTTGAATGGCAACGGTGTTTGCTAGCCTACTTGATATGCAAGATTTACGGTTGGCATTCAATTACTCGACTTACCCGAAGAGGCTGCTGTGACTGATACATATCTTTTTAAAATTACAAATAATTTTAATTACTCACTGAAAGCAGGCAGGCACGCATCATGGCGCAACATTACTGCCAAAGTCATATTAAGTAATATAACTCATGTGCGCAAGGCAGCCACAGGAGACGCCAACTTTGTTTTCAACCGCTCGGTACCGCGCTGTATTAATTCCCAAGTTTTGAAAAGAAAAAGTATTTGACGCGTATAACGACTCTGTTTTTGATTTGTTTAGTTGGTTTTTGAACAGCAAGTTTTGGATGCATGCATCGGCTTTGAGTTTGTTTGTTAATTTAAAAATTACATTCGCTCGCAACACACACACACACACACACACACACACACACACACACACACACACACACACACACACACACACACACACACACACACACACACACACACACACACACACACACACACACACTACAACCTGCCGATCTTCAATCAAAACAACATCAAGTAAGCGATGCCACAGCGCGTTGACAAGTCCGTCCCGAGTCTCGAGGCGCCCATAGGCTTTATGGTTTATATGTTTGAAAGCCGTGACACACTCTTTTACCAGTTGGCCTGAAATACCACGCCTCGCAGTCATTGTTTACCGCAACATTGAGAAGGGTCCCGTCTGAAACTGAGTCGCGCAGCGCTGCGTTCCGAACGTTGTGTAATCAAATACACCGGTATGGCGGTAGGCTCTATAATAAAATCATATCCTAACGAAAATACACACCGTTATTCAGTGAGAACCGAAAGGTACCGAAATGTGCGTTCTTATTCGATCTCGTTACAACCGTTTACGTCGGAACCGGTTCCCTACTGGAACCGAGTTTCGGTGCTCAACCCTAGTCATGAGGTGTCGTTCATGCAAACTTTACGACGTCGCCAAAATGTTTTGCCCATAATTTCCAGCGATGTGAACGGCATAAGCTGAAAACCTGCTCCTGAACAGGTATGGTTGAGAGCATAAGTCAACATGATACAGCGACGCCAAAAGAGATTGACTTTCGTGTCCCAGCTAACCCAGGCTTTGAGCGCAACATACCTCCCTAACCAACTAATCGATGTTCGTAGTACAGGCCACTGGTTCAGACACAAAATCAAGCAATTGTCCAGTACAAAAACAACAACAACAACAACAACAACAACAACAAAAAGAGACTGCCGGTGAAGTCTGTATCCTCTACCTGTCTCCTGGGGCCCATTGGCCTGGCCCAAAACTTGGGGGGCCGATCCATTTAGACTGGTCAACTGGTCCTCAAAGCTGCTGCTCACCACTAGGCAAAAAATAAATAAAAATAACATCATCTATCTGACTCTATGAACAACCACTGGAGTCCTGCTATACACAAGACACGCACACTGATCTAATGCGGCGTGCGGAGCACAAGCAGGTAGCCACTGTGGGGGGGGAGGGATTTGGATTGTGTGGGTGTGTGTGCATGAGGAGGGACGAGGCACACTCTCTCCATGAAACGCATAACATCATACCTCGAGACTGGGCTATGACGAAAGCAACACCTTGCCAACCGCAACAACAAGGAAATAGCTTCACGAGATTGTTTTAAGTATTCTTTTGATTTTAAATAGATAACAAATGCATGTTAAAACTGGCTATGGTGTGGTCAAACAGACATTTTAAAAGACTCAACAAAAAGAGTCACCTTCGAGATTCGTAGTCCAACTGGTCTTCGAGCTTGCACACCTTCTTCTTGATGATGTCCATCTTCTTGGTGTCTATGAACAAAGCGTTCTCCTGCAACACAAAAACAATTTAACATTGTTAGTGTACATCATGGCGCATGGCTTATCCTTCACATAGCCAGTATGCTACGCAGAAAAACATTAAACTGCATTAGTAACTTTTTCACTGCAGTCACCACTTTTGGGTTTAAAGATATTGGTAACTGTAACTGCAGCCAGTGAAACACTAGACACTGCAGTGCCTAAGAAAAAAGGATTTTGCCCTCGCTAAATGAATTTGGCCTGCGGAGAATGGGAGGACATCTAATTTGAACAAAATTGATGGCTGCAGTGCAAAAAGTACATAGTGCATGCATAGAAAGTGCCCAACATAAAGCTGAAGTGGAAGCTACTTCACTTCAGAACAGAACTCACCCCAGATGCCCACTTGGCGTACATCACGCCGTTCAACTCTCCTTCACTTGTTCATAGTCTTAAGACTCTGCATGTCCGCCGTGATGCGGTGCTTCTTGCCGCAGTAGAAGGGCTTTGTGTGGAACACGATGTTGGCGCTGTAGCCCGACTTGGAGCAGACGACGCTGCACTCGCCGCCCAGCTCCATCCAGGGCACCGTCAGGATGGACCTGCACACACAGGCGGAGGAGGGGTCGATGGTGGTGGTGGTGGGTGGCGTAGTTCAAACACATAATCATAATATTATTAAACATACCTTAAAACCGTATTTTTAAGTTAAATAATTGTATAGGTTCTCCTTTTAACCATTAATTCTAATTATTTCAATAGCATTCATTCTCATACATTTCATTTTTTTTTACTTCTCTGTAGCACTTTGAGATTTGATGGATCCCAGCCACCAGCGGTTGCTCTTTCCATTTATGATATAAGACATATAGAGAGCTTGTTTGTAAGCAGAGCTGTCCAACCGCTAGTCACATGAGGTGTCACATGTTTCAGATCAGTCCTTCAGTTGACAAGGTCATACAGGGTTTGACACTAACGGTTGCCCGCTTGCCCGGGGCAACTAAAAATAATATTTGGGCAAGTTGAGATGATTTCTGGTTGCCCGAAAGGGCAAGTGCATTTTTTAGGGTTTGTTCATATAAAGTCTATTTATTTAAGAGTTTCTAAAAACTGCAGAACCACCATTTTCTTCCGCAAAATCACACAAAATAGATATATTTTCAATTGATCAGCGCGCTGTCTTCTCTTCTCTCGGACAGCGAGTTAACAGACACACAGCGCTACAGCGCGAACATAGCCCCGCCTCCTGTCACTCACTCGCAGTGCGGTCTCTGGCAGTGATTCGGCACTAGTCTCAATGCTCCGTGTGACATTTACATTTAGGGCATTTAGCAGACGCTTTTATCCAAAGCGACTTACAATAAGTACATTTTGCCATGAGAAGTGCATCAATATATCGCTGTCGGTACAGAAAGGATGTTCATAGAAGCAAGTGCAAGTACAACAGTCGCTAGGCTAACCAATTCCCCGTGTTACAGCCATGATAGCAGCTACTGCAGTTGCTACACAGTTAAGTACTATAATACAATACAATACAATACAGTGTACAATGGTGGCCAGAAGGAGGAGGGTGGCTATGCAGTGTTGAGGTGGACTCTGAACAGGAGAGTCTCAAGTCTTTTTCGGAAGATAGTGAGCGACTCTGCGGTCCCGAGAGCGGCAGGGAGCTCGTTCCACCACTGAGGTCCCAAAACCGAGAAAAGTTGTGACTTTGCTGAACGGCCTTTGCTAGCTCTTAGCGATGGCGGTACCAGACGTCCAGCTGAGGTAGTTGAGCGGAGGGATCGAGCTGGGGTGTGTGGCTTTAGCAATGCTTGGAGGTAGGCAGGGGAAGTTCAATCGACTGCCTTGTATGCCAGTACCATCGTCTTAAATTTGATGCGAGCTACTACAGGGAGCCAGTGGAGGTCCCAGAAGAGGGGGGGGTCACATGGGAGAACTTCGGTAGGTTGAACACGAGGTGCGCTGCCTCATTCTGGATGCGCTGCAAAGGTTTAATCTAATCGCAGAGGCAGGAAGTCCAGAAAGGAGTGAGTTGCAGTAGTCGAGGCGGGAGATGACCAGTGATTGGACTAGAAGCTGAGCTGCTTCCCTTGTGAGGAAGGGCCGGATTCTGCGGATGTTCTAAAGTGCAAATCTGCAGGATCGGGCCACCGCAGTGATGTTTGCGGTGCAGGATAACTGATTGTCCAATACCACACCGAGGTTTCTGGCAGTTGGAGAGGGAAATAAAGTGATGTTCTCGACGGTGACCAGTAAGTCCATGTGTGGGCAATCTTTCCCTGGGATTAGGAGGAGCTCGGTTTTGTTGAGGTTAAGCCTCAGGTGATGGGCAGTTGTCCAGGTGCTGACGTCCGCCAGACATTCAGATATGCGTGTTGCAATCAGGGCTTTATCAGATGAGGGGAAAGAGAGAAATAGCCGAGTGTCGTCAGCATAGCAGTGATAGGAAAAGCCGTGTGATGCAATTACCGAGCCCAGAGATCTGGTATAGAGGGAGAACAGAAGAGGCCCCAGTACAGAGCCTTGAGGGACACCAGTTTCAAGCGTGCAAGGTTTGGACAAGGAGCCATTCCATGTCACTTGATAGCTGCGGTTCGTCAGGTAGGATGTGAACCAGGAAAGAGCAGAATCAGCGATGCCAAGTTCGGCAAGAGTGGCAAGAAGGACCTGGGGGTTCACCGTGTCAAATGCTGCGGACAGGTCGAGGAGAATGAGAATCGATGAGAGGGACGAGGCTCTGGCAGCACGGAGGGACTCAGTCACAGTGAGGAGAGCCGTCTCGCTGGAGTGTGCCTTCTTGAAACCTGACTGGTGAGGGTCAAGGTGTTTGTTAGATGAGAGATAGGAGGACAGTTGGTTAGCAACGGCACGTTCCAGTGTTTTAGACAGGAATGAAAGAAGAGATACCGGTCTGTAGTTCTGGATGTCGGTGGTATTAAGAGTTGTTTTTTTGAGGAGAGGCTTTATTCTGGCAGTCTTGAAAGACGCTGGAACAATGCCTGAAGTGAGGGAGGAGTTGATAATTGAGGTGAGAAATGGCAGGATCTCGCTCGAGACATCCTGGAGGAGAGGATAGCGTCAAGGGGGCAGGTGGTGGCATGGTCAGATGTTATTATTCTATTGACCTCGTCAGAGGTGAGAGGGCTAAATTGGGTAAAGACAGAGGAGGGGATGGGAGGAGGGAGAATGGAGGCAGGGATAAAAGAGGAGCTAATGTCCTTCACTTTCTGGGTAAAATAGGTAACAAAGTCATCAGCATTGAGGCAGGAAGGAGGTGGGGGTGAGGGAGGGTTGAGGTGGGACGAGAACAGGGAAAACAGTTTCCTTGGGTTTGAGGCAGAGGAGTTGATTTTGTTCCGGTAGAAGGCCGATTTGCACTAGTGCTGAAGCCTGGAGGATGAGAACTACCAGAAGGAGGCTAACGCAATTTTGCAAGGGTGTGTTAATTTTTTTTACGATTAAATCTAGCTGCAGGGGAACTTGATTGTCTTCGGAAACATACAGTGAGCTCACAGGCAGGATGACTGCTGTCTGACAGCAAGAATACTGCTTTTTTTTTCTCCACAATAACAACAATGAGATCAGGGGGAGGATAGTGATGTGTATTATGAAGCCATTCATTTTGCAGTGACCGTCATGGAGCTTCGCCGCTACACCTTGTCCGCAAAGGCTGGTGCAGATAGTCCCGGGGGGGGGGGGACGAGAGTGTGATTAGAAAAATAGAAACCGTAGCGAATAAGCTGAATCCTGAGGGCAGAAATGATTGTGGCCATATAACTATAAATTCCAATAAAAATGGATGTGCGCGTGTGTGCGTGCGTGCGTGCGTGCGTGCCCTGATAACATAAAATGTTACACAACTGACATCACCTTGTTTACGATGTCACTAATCATATGAATTATCTTTGCACCTAGAGATAGCGCCCTCTCCCTCCAATTGAAAGGTGTTAAGTTAGTTAGTAGTGGCTATATTGCCACTATAGCCACCAAGTATGATGCAAATCTCCTGGCTCCTTTTTTGTGTCGATTATTTTGGCTAAATCAACTTGGCCTCTCCCACCATGGCTGGCTTCAGCCAGGGCCAATCCTTTGCACTCCGCGATGTTCAGTCCCCCTAACTCGGTTTCCTTTGGCGTTACTGCCCAGGATGTGAGTCTCCCTGTAAGAATCATGTACACACCCATTGACCCATTGAAGCTGCTTGGTAAATGGCTGCATCCGTCTTCCTACGGCCATGCTCGATTAAATCAAATACTTTGCTGTCACGAAGTGTTCCGAAAATGAATACTTTTTCATGGGTGTGTGCTAGGGCTGTCACTTTTTCCAAAAATGAAATTCGAACGAATTTCGAATGTCCATAATTAATTCGAATACATTCGAATACATTCATTGTGCCCTAATAACATCAAATGTTATACAACTGACATCACCTTGTTTACGATGTCACTAATCATATTAATTATCTTTGCACCTAGAGATAGCGCCCTCTCCCTCCAATTGAAAGGTGTTAAGTTAGTTAGTAGTGGCTATATTGCCACTATAGCCACCAAGTATGATGCAAATCTCCTGGCTCCTTTTTTGTGTCGATTATTTTGGCTAAATCAACTTGGCCTCTCCCACCATGGCTGGCTTCAGCCAGGGCCAATCCTTTGCACTCTGCGATGTTCAGTCCCCCTAACTCGGTTTCCTTTGGCGTTACTGCCCAGCAGGCGCGTCGTTAGCAATTGAAAACATCCGGGGCTTTACTCCTCCGTCCTGACTCCTGCGTGCTACGGTATCTTAATTAATTAAATAATTAATTAATTAATTAATTAATGTATCGATTAATTAATTAAGGGCGCCCCCAACACATAGGTCGCCTATGCCGAGCGCCAGGGCAAAAATAAGACATTAGAATAGCCTATATAGCCTGCGTGCACCTACCCGATGTCAAGAAGCCATCGCTGCTCCGCCTCCGACGGACCTTTCTCCCCCAGCCAGGCAACGGCAAGTAAGTAGTGGTCTGCTTTTATGTTTCATTTTTAAGCTATTACTTATTGTCAGTGTAGGTTTAATGTTACAGATAAAAACATGCTTTATATTTAGTCAGCATTTCAGAGTTCTAATGTTTTCCCGGAATATGCATTCCTAAACTGTTCACGTCAAGTTCTCTTTAAGATCGCATGAGATGATATGTGCTATCGCCAGTGGCGATTTTAGGGGGTGGCCTGGGGTGGCCAGGGCCACCCCTGAAAGCTCATTGGCCACCCCTGTGTAGGGTTGGGCATCGAGCATCGAGCATCGAATGGAACCGGGACTAACATTCCGGTTCTCCCGGAATCGTTCAAATTTTAAAATTTCGATTCCTAGTTTCGATGCCCAGTCCGCTGACCGGAAGAAGAAGCCGCCGAACACTAACGAAGAAGAAGCTTCCGGAGAACCCGCCAAACTGTGTGTGCGTGCGTAAACATGGAAACTGTGCGGCGGCGCTCGAAAGTGTGGCTTAACTTCACTAAAATAAATGACAAGTCGGCTCGGTGCAACATTTGCAAAACAATTATATCGTGCAAAGGCGGGTGTACCACCAACATGATCAAACATCTCCGGGGTCATGGTGTACAGATAACTGAGTGCCCCGTCTTTGACGCGCTGCGCCGGCCATCCTCCGTTGCCACTTCCTCCGCTGCCTCTACCTCCGGCTCCGACCCTCACCCTAGCACCGCACTATCGGGTAAGCAACAAATACGTAAACGGTTGGTCAACTCAAATGCAAATACCAAGGATACGAAAAACGTATCCTTTGCTGGCAGATCTTGCTTTCTCATATTTATGTGTTCAAGCTTCATCTACGCCCAGCGAACGTGTGTTCTCCACTGCAGGAGACACTATCTGTCCAGAACGCTCACGCCTACTGCCCGAGAAGGCAGATATGATCATTTTCCTAAACAAGAACTGTTTCTGATTTTATACTGTACCTGCTGCTAATCTGGGCTAGGTTGTACAAGTTGTTCCTCTTTGTTTGTTCGATATTATCTGCACCAGGTTAGCCCATCAGTTGGAGCTCAGTTCAATGTTTAAGTACCTGCAGGATGTCTAAATTGGAAGTTTTCAAAAGTGAATTAAACTATCTTGTGAAAAGTGTACCTCTGTGTAAAGAAAATTCATAACATTTATATTTATTTCATAGATTTGATATCTATATACTACCTAGTTGAAAACAGCCCTGTGAGAAATTCAAAATGAAGTTCATAAAAAATAAAAATGTCATTGAATTCAAATTCATGGAGAAGTTCAGACTATTTCATCCAGAAAGACCTCTGGTTAGCTAGCTCATTTAAAACATGTAAACTTTTTTGACCCTGCCTCTTAAGAGAATCGGAATCGAGAATCGTTAGGAACCGGAATCGAAACGAGGAATCGGAATCGGAACCGGAATCGTTCAAATTCAAACGATGCCCAACCCTACCCCTGTGGCCACCCCAGATCTGATAGGTAGTTGGTCAAGTTCGTCAACACAAGAAATAAGAGAAATACTGTCAATCAATGATGACAGCTGATCAACTGATTTAGGGTCAGTTTTACATTTTTAACTGACACAGTAATGGTCGTACTGAGGCTGTGAGAGCTGATTTCTGCTCGGCGGACATTTAGCTATGCAGGTCAGGTGACCCATGAGATGAGCGCGCTGCACATGCTGCTGGTCCGTGAAACAGGAGGACGACAACGGTCACAGTGACAACGTGAACAATATAAAAACGATAAAGACGCTGAAATCTGTCGTTGAGAGGTATGGTAATTTAATGTTTAGTTATATCGTAGTTCCCTCTGAATGTGTAGGAAAACTTTATCCAGCACTAAGTAGCAGCTAAAAGACGAACTACACTGCACTATCTAGCTTAGCAGCCTGCAAACCAAGTTAAGCATGTAACGTTAGTGTTTTGGATACCGCCATGAAATATGAAAAGATGTTTTCTGGACTGAAGACTGATGGTGTTTTTTGCAGATGTGTGTGTTCAATAGAGCTAATGTTATATTTTTGGCCAACCAGTGTGTGAAACATAGTGTGACAGTCTAGATTTAAGTAGCTATAACACAAGAACAAGCTGTGTCTTATTTGTTGCATTCAAATGCCACAAATGCTTGAGATGCAATATGCGTTAATTGTGTTATTAAAAGTGAGTTGTAAGAGTGGTAGTTATGTAAAAAATAAACCTTTAGATCCTATAAATAGACATAATTAGGCACATTGTTGACACCGCCTTTCTTTTTGACATTTTAATGGAGTCAAAGCTGTTATTTAAGGGGTTCCAAGTTATATTCGGTCTGGTGGCATTGCATTGGACTTTAAGTCTTGTCTTGTGGTCTTATGGCCTATGTGAAAGCATTTTGTAGCAGGAGAATGAGCAAAAGCAAGAACTAGCTACCTCTATTGCACTTTGTTACTATTATTAGAATCCTCTATTGTTCATGAGAGTTTGAAGGTTTACATAACATTACTTTATAGTATATACTTTGGAGTTAAGATTTGTTTGGTTTATGTTACAATTGTTTATGTATATTTATCAAGTTAATTTGTGATTCTAAGGCTTAACTGTTTGATTTAAATAAACTTCATAATTTATGTTGAATCAAAGCCAACGTTTATACCTTCATCAGGGCCCTGGACATGAATACTGTCTGGGTTGAAAACCCACTTTTTGCACATTTTCATACATCACAAGGCATCCTATAGAATAACATTATTCAGTCATCAGGCCATCCTCTGTGTCACCTGTATTGTTACCTATGTTGGCTTTACTAATTTAGGTGCCATCTTGTGGTTAAATAAAAACACACCAAAGCAAAGAACAAACCAAACAAATCGAATTCCAGTATCTCCAACAAATTAGATAAATAATAACGTAAACTAAGCATGTAAAGAACAACAAATATTTCTGTTTTTTTCCTTACAAGCTTAATTTATCCTTTGCTTACAGATACACTTTTTAATAAGGTCTATCTTAAAGCATTTTGGTTTGTTCTGTTGCCTGGATTGCTGTGTTTTATGTAACCACAAGATGGCGCCTCAATTAGTAAAGCAAACCCAGGTAACAATACAGGTGACACAGATGATGAGCTGATTAATGTTATTATATAGGATGAGTTAAGAGCAGTTGAATTTTGCTACTCTAATTTAACTTGTGAAGAGATGAGGACTTTAATCCACTATAAGGAAATGGCTCTTAGAAAATGTGTACCCTATTCTGAACATAATTACTGATTAAAAATAGACATGTTAAAATAACCAGATATACTTGAGGACTGTGATAGGTGGAAATGGAATAAAAAAAAAAAGTCATTTCACCAGCATAGACACCTTTATTTGACAGTTATGAGACAGGAAATCATGGGAGAGAGAGGGGATGCAACATGCAGCAAAGGACCTGGATTCGAACCGCAGTTGGCTGCGTACGTGTATGTATTAAACTTCGCTATGCCATGGCCACCCCACACTAGCTTTGTGTCCCATCTTGGCCACCCCAGTAAAAATGTCCTGGATACGCCACTGGCTATCGCGCGACCTGTAACCAGGAAGTAAACACTCGCTTGCATGAAATGATATGCGCTATCGCGCGACGTGTAACCAGGATGTAGATTTAAATAATGAAAAAATAATCTTCCCAGACTGTTTCTGTTACTTGCTTATGCTGTATGCAAGTTGTTTAAGAAGCTTATCTCCATATAAATCTGAGCTGTACATGAATCTGTTAATGAAGTCTCATTTCGACTCCTTCCTCCACTTCACTATTCATGTTCTGTTGCTTGCAGTTAACTACAGCCGCCCTTCCTGGGTAACGCCACCACCAATCCCTGGTCATCCATTGAAGCCATCTCTCTCACTCTGTACAGTCACACTGTTGCCGCTTCATTCTCATTGTCTCATAATCTCATTATTATGGCTGCTGTGGATGCTTTAAAAAATAAACATTTTTCTCTTAGGTAAAATCAAACCAGTGGGATGTTAGATTGAAAACCTCCAAAGCAATGTATTAAAAATTGAAAGACAGTATATATGTGAAGTTTCTTTTTTGGGGATTTTCAAAATGAGGTACCAGAATGGATTGTCAACCCACTGTTTCTCAACCCTCTCTGATTATTACTATGAGTAGTAGTATTGCATGCATACAGTACTCACATCAGCGTCACAGTAAGCCTATAGAGGCTGCAACCATTTGCTTCTCAAAAGATTGTAGTGTTTTAGAATGAACAACCACTAGAGAGACAAGACAAGACTAATTTTGATTGACAAGTTGGCTAGATTTATATATGTATTTATATATTTTTATTTATAAGAATGAAAGAAATTGTGTAATTAAAGAATAAAACAATGATTGATGTATTTTTGTTTGAATAGCATCTTGCTCCCGCGGCCAGTGCCAGCGCCGGCATTGCAAGGGGAGGGATATTACGTACATTTGCAGGAGGCGGGATAAGTGCGGCCGCTGTCACTCAGGTTTGTTTTGGTTTGACGCAGACAGCATGGAGGCAGAACAGACCGCAGAAGTCAACGCGATCGTCTTCAATGTTGCTGCAACGATGCAGCATATATTCAGAAGAGCAGCCAGTACTTACGTGTATGAAAGCAGCTATATATATATATATATATATATACTTTTTTTGTTGTTTTTACGGCAGAGATCCGGGGCTGATCCCAAAAGATCCGGGGCTATAGCCCCGAATGCCCAGGTCTAACGACGCGCCTGCTGCCCAGGATGTGAGTCTCCCTGTAAGAATCATGTACACACCCATTGACCCATTGAAGCTGCTTGGTAAATGGCTGCATCCGTCTTCCTACGGCCATGCTCTATTAAATCAAATACTTTGCTGTCACGAAGTGTTCCGAAAATGAATACTTTTTCATGGGTGTGTGCTAGGGCTGTCACTTTTTCCAAAAATGAAATTCGAACGAATTTCGAATGTCCATAATTAATTCGAATACATTCGACCCCCCCCCCCCCCATAGAACACGACAACAGTCTTGATTTTTTATGTTGCTCTCGTATACCTCACGTATACCTACTGAATTCATAACAGCACAGGATAAAAACACATCTTTGATAACACATTTGTAAACACAAGAGGAAGCTCCGACACACAAGTGCGGCTGTCTTTTACACATTAACAATAACTGCTCGGAGCGCGATATGCGGAGCGCATGTCGTCCATGGCACACACAGCCTATATAAACGAACAATCTGTGAGGCCGACCTCCAACACGGCATGCTGCTCTTTTTATTCCTTACGGAAAGAAAATTACAAGTAGTCTCGCAGCTCTCCGTTACCGTTGCAGCTGCTTGTGTCAGCCGTGCTGTATAAGTCCCCAAACAGGCTGCCCATCGCGCCCAGCGCAGCAGCGGACTTTTCTCCCTGTCGTGTGCGATCAGTGTCGGTCTCCGTTTCAGTGAGCTCGTGTGAGAGGCTTTCAGTCACGAGATGTTTCTGTGCAGGGGAAAGGTGGACTAACCGGGAGAAGCGGGGATCCAGGAGGGCCGCTTTATTGAGGAAAAGCCACTCGCCGCTCTCTTCTTTATAGCGCATTTTTACAGTTCGAATGGAGAATTACACTTCGAATTCGAACTTTTCACCCCACCTCACCCCAACGAATATTCGAACTTCGAATAAAAAGTGACAGCCCTAGTGTGTGCTTGTCTTTCAACAAGAGATGGGTGGGGTGCACAGGAGATGGTAGATCTCTTCTCCGGGAGAAGAGATCAGAGGATGCAGAGGATTAGAGAGGGCTGAGTGCAGGAGGAGAGGGGAAGACTACAGAGGAAGAGGAGGGTTTAAAAGCCTCTCAGGCAGCTCTGAAGAGGGGAGACTAATGAATAATGGATGCTCCTCTAAATAGAGACAGAGCGGTAAGGAGCCGGTCTCTGTGCAGCTCAGGGTCCAGCCAGCAACACAACGCAGATTGTTCCAACTTCAGACTACTATCCCGGCCAGTGGGGTTGGCCAATGGCGCTCCCCCTTTCCTGCCCTGTCCTCCTTCATCGTCAGGGCAACCGCCCAGGAGTAGCATGCACCCTGAGCATGCGACGCCTCCTTACCCTTTCGTTTGTAGAACCACAGCATACAGCTTCGGAACACAGACATGGGAGAGGGCATGGAGGTAGTAGTGAGAGGGGCGGGGGGCCCACACAGACTGGATCCAAGGATATGGGTCGATTAAATTATATTTTATGATATATTATTATAATCATAATATAATCAATATATTCAATATATTGATTAATATAATCAAGTCATATTTAATGGATATGAGAACAAGATGTTGAAGCTTTTCTTGACAATCAACTCAGAAGGAGTTATCTTTGTTTTATCAACTAAATGTTAAATGTTAAGAACACCATACCATATTTGAGAAAACAATGCTGGGGACAGGGTCTCTTATTCTCCCCAGCAATGACAGACTTGCTTTCCCAAGAAATGTCTTCTTTCAATTAGGAAAAGGCAGTCTTAATAACACAACAATCCAATATGTGGTCCATTAAGAAGCATGCAAGCATTCCATAAGAAACAGAGGCGATGGAAACAGAAATTGAAAGTAGTCCTACACACTCATTATTAGATCCAGTATTGGCTGAAATGGCTATGCATTACTAATGGGACAAACTGGCACCACACAGGTAACGCTTAACAAATAAATCTTCAGGACTGACTTCATGCAGACCTGTGACATCAGCTGATGATCATAAATACAGGACAACAACGAGACAGTTATGCTTCAACGCAGAAGTAAAACCAAACATTGGTATGGGAATGGAACTGTTATCTAAAACCAAAACAAACCTCCTTCCTCATAATCAGCTGATCAACACGTAATTTACATTATTGATAATAATCTTCCTACATGAATAAACTTAAGCTCATAAATAAAAAGACGTCCATCACATGGAGCAAAGACTAAACAGATGTAAGAAAACCAACAGCTCAACAGCCCTAATTGCCTCATAGCATCCCATAGAGCTACAGGCTAATACTCCAGTCAAACTGCCCCAGAACTCACACGCATCGTAGATGGAGCGCCTTCGTAAACATTCCAGTGGGGTTGGCCAATGGCGCTCCCCCTTTCCTGCCCCGTCCTCCTTCATCGTCAGGGCAACCGCCCAGGAGTAGCATGCACCCTGAGCATGCGACGCCTCCTTACCCTTTCGTTTGTAGAACCACAGCATACAGCTTCGGAACACAGACATGGGAGAGGGCATGGAGGAAGTAGTGAGAGGGGCGGGGGGCCCACACAGACTGGATCTGGTGACCAGAGATGGTGGTGCTGGTGGTGGTGGTGGTGCTGAGGGAGGCTGGGAGTGAGAGAGGGATGGTGGAGATGGCCGGGCCGGTGGGTGGGTGGGCGGGAGGTGAGTAGGTGGTGGAGGCGATGGAGTAAATGGACACTGATGCAGGGATGCGAGAGAGATGG
Source organism: Gadus macrocephalus (assembly GCF_031168955.1). Taxonomy (NCBI): domain Eukaryota; kingdom Metazoa; phylum Chordata; class Actinopteri; order Gadiformes; family Gadidae; genus Gadus; species Gadus macrocephalus. Next base: position 23,122,586 of record NC_082393.1, read on the forward strand.
GTGGAGGAGTTAGTTTAAGACCTGGTGTGCAGCGGGAGAAGGGAGTCCGTGGCGGGCTGGCCTGGCCAACTCCCTGTCAGAGGAACCGAGGGAGGGCGGGGGAGACGAGGAGGGGAGGGCGGGGGAGACGAGGAGGGGAGGCGGTATGGGAGGTGGTCAGGGGACGGAGGGACGGTCAGACGGACACACGGTCGCAGGACGGCAGACGGTTGCTACACGAGCGGAGGCTCAGCAATGATCAGACAGCATGGGCCGCAGTGACCACCACAGGAGATAACACGGCATCCAGCTCAGCAGTATTCCATTCACATCCCCAGAGGAAAAGACCCGACGCGAGAAACGCAAGCGGACCCTCTTCTGCCTCCTCCTCCTCCGCGAGCCAGGACAAGAAGCCTCGCCGGACGGTATTCAAGAAAAATCTCCCCACTCCTCCCGGCAGAAAAAAACAAATGTCACGGCTCCGTTGTAACGCGCGGAGCGCTACCGCATGCCGCTAAAGTTCCCGTAAACAGAGGGAGACGCCGGTGACGGAGAAGCTAAAATCAGCTCCGATGGCGACCATGCCCACATTGACACTGTGCGCGTGTGTGTGGGTGCGTGCGTGCGTGGGGCTGAGAGTGTGTGGCTGCGTGTGTGCGGCTTCGCGTGTGCCCGCGCGGATGTGTCTCCAGACACAACAGCAGTACTCCACAGCATGGAGGGGGGTGAGGGTGGGGGGGGGGAAGAGAGAGAGAGAGAGAGAGAGAGAGAGAGAGAGAGAGAGAGAGAGGGAGGGAGAAGAGAGAAAGAGCGAGCGAGCGAGCGAGAGAACGCATTCGATCAGTAGTGATGGATGTACTGTACAGCATTGGCAGTGTGAGGAAGGGTCACTGGCCATGCAAGCAGAGGAAGGAACGGGAACCATTTTGCACCGCTGAATGGAAGAGAAGAGCCAAAACTCACCTTGGAAATGGAAAGTCTTCTGGTCCACGGTGATGGTGAATGTGCTGTCGTCCTCGTCATCAATGCCGATTACAGCGCCCTAGGATAATCAGCGCATGAAAGAGGCAGAGCGAGGGAGGGGGAGAGATAAAGGCAGAGTGAGGCGGGGGGGGGGGGGGGGGGGGGGGGGAAGGAGCAGAGTCAGACAGAGGGACACGTCACATGCTTGAATCCGTTTCCCCTCTCCATCCTGTCCTCACTCGACCATCTTCTCTGTCTGCAAATCCCTTTTGTGTCTCTTAGCAAACTCAATATTGCTCTCCTATCTCCCCCCCCCCCCCTCCCTCTCTCAACAGCAGGAAAATAACCACAGCACACTTGCTGGTAGGCTGAGTAACTGGTTTGGCATTGCTACCTAGCAACAGAGATGGGGCGTGTCTGCTTCGGACCTGCCAAGTCAACCTGTATTAATCCAAATGTGTCCCTCGCTCTGAAGTGTAGTAATACGAGCATTAGAAATAAGTGTGTTATCTTGTAGCAGTGATGTGATTGCCATGCAGATTCAGCCCAAATATAGCAGTGTATATGTTACATTTGCCAACAGTGAATGAAGCTTCAGGAATCAATAAGGTGGCCTCATTGTATGATTTTTTGCTAGCATTGCATTGCCTTTTCTAATTATAAATAAATCATTAAGAGCATGAAGTAAAACAAAACAACTCTTTACATTTTTATCAAAACTCCCATCACTCATACAAAAAACAACCTATTCATTTTAAAGGTAGAGACAGAAAGGTTTGCAGGAACAGGTTATGTTCTGCCATGAGACTGATATTTCGCAACATTTTCGAGTGGACAACTAGGTGTTGAAGACAACCACAATAACTTACCAAACCAAGCTGCTCTAGTCTAACTGACATTTTAAAACAGCAGAACATTGATAATGTCCAATAGAAACCAACTGGTAATTTTCAAATGGAGACTTAAGGCAGACAACTAAAAAAAAAGACATTGCAAATTAGTGAGCAATGACTGGGTGTTTTTCCAGGAGCAAAAGTCAAGGGAGGGCTTCCAGCCATACACCCACTTGTCAATGGAAAATCATAGCACACAATGACAATGTGACTGTATGCGATGATAACATAAAATTATCAGACTTACTATTACCACACTCAAAACAAAACCTCCAGGATATTAGAAAAGCATGACATCTTTGAAAGTTGTATTTAGGCAAGGTGTAGTAAAATGTAATCTAGCATTACATTTTCTGTTCATTTCAATGTGGTTTGGTACACAACTCTGTTTGTTTAGCAAACACACTGGAGAGCAGTCTAATGTGCTGGCTGCCTTTAATTAAAAGAAAACCAAAAAACGGATAAGTTTTCTTTTTAACCATGATGAGGTCTAACCATTTCAGAAAAGGTTGAAGAGGTTATATTTTATTGTACAGGGACCACACAAAAACAAGATATAACTTTAGAAACAACTGATTCTGAATCAATTGCTGCCATCTAGTGGCCAAACCTGTATATGGTAATATTAATGAGTTATAGGAAAACGGTATGATTTTTTCTTCTTAAAAATTACATGAAATTAAACATAACTTATTCACTCTCCATCAAATTTCCGCTAAACTAGACATGTTACTTAGATTGTGTCACCAAAACCAGCAGTCGTGGACAACATTGCACACACAAAGAAAGCATTAATTGAATCGGACGTCCTTCAAGAACTGTAGCCATCGCAAATCAATACCCATCCCTCATGATTCCTCCAGTGATTAACATCACTGTAGTATTCTGCTCTACTTGGCAATGCATCATATCAAAGAAGCAAGTGCATTGTTGTTATGCATTGGCCTCATAATTACTCATGGAATAGCCTACTTTGACTCTGCAAATCGACTGTATGACAAAGCAAGAAGATAGTAGTAGTGGACATAGGCCATATCATATATTTTGAGGGAGAAGTAATAGAATGAAGAACTACAATGGTGTATCAATTAATCCTTAATAAATTATCCCTATCATGTTTAAAGAACATTGAACAATAGTGGCTTCATAGTTATTGTTAGAGCAATAGCTGGGATAATACTTCAGTTGTGTTTCTAATAAAAAAAGAGAAAGAGATCCAGGCTTTGGAATTTTCATATTTCATCGGATCCCATTTAATGTTTCCATGTTAATAACCAACATTTCTAAACATTTCTTTATGGCTAAACTGCCATTTTAAATTATTATTTTTTTCACTGTTATTTTTCTTTTTAATCTAGTTAGTCTTATGTTGTATTTCTTTTAATGTATATTGTAGCACTTTGAGGTCATTAAGTTGATGTAAAGGGCGTTATAAATTAAATGTATTATTATTATTTCACCGCCTGGAACGATGTTAAATATGTCCATATTGGGTTAGGCCAAAATAACTGTCACCCAAGAGCAGTTATCAGGTCATCAGCTCAGTCAAGGCTGTCACATTTACTCAACCACTCTGGCCAATCTCTCAGAAGCATTCCATGTAGTGTATCCTGTGTTTCTTACCCTGAGACGAACACAGCCTCTTCTTGAGCCTCGCATCATCTTGTCCTTAGACTGCAAACAGGGAACAATCAGAGGATCAAAGACAAACAATGTCAGTATCAATCCATAATAATGTGATGAAATGTGTTTGGTTTCATTTGATTAGTCGTATTCACTGCTGAGTAAAGTTTTGTTCATTAAGTAGTTTCTCTAGTATTGTTTCAAATTAAATCAATTAATATTATGGTTAGGATCAGATTTTGTTGTCATTATCCAAATACGTATGTATGCACCCGTCCAAAACATGCCTGATGAAACCTGGTCTTTAAAAAAGGCACTAACAACTTTGAAGTTGAACTAGAACGTATAAGCAACGAAGCAATAATACCCGTTTGTCCTGCATTGATTTGGAGATGGTGTGCACCCCTTTATTCTTTCCCAAATAAAAACTCACGCATATGACAATGCGGATAGTTGATCTAAGGCTGGAAAAAACGTAAGAATGTAAAATAGAATGTAAAGGGAATCGGTTAGGCTCCCATGATGGGAATACAGCTAATGTCAAAGAGATAATCACACTCATGCTTCCAGTTGCTCTGACAATATTCATTCACAGCTACCTCGTCCCCTTTCCGAATTGTGATATTAAGCATTAGTCTGATTCATACATAGTTGTATGTATAGTATACACTGTCAGTCAACCCTCCTTTTTTTAAATAGCAAACAAGTCAGCGCTGACAGTCTCTGTCAACGCTGTCACGTTAGCATCATCTAGCTTGCTTCTCTAAGCAGATTCGAGAGAATGGGTTACTTGCTTGCTTGCTTGCAGGATGGGCCAATGCGGACATGCATTGCTAACAAATGGCTTAAAACAACCACGCACGATAAGACACTGTGAAGGTATTTACAAACCCCAGATTCCATTCAAGGAGTAGGAATGTCAAGCGGTATCCTGGCTGAGGTCTTTGCTACTAGCTTTGCTAGCTGTACTCAGGAATCATGAAAGGAGGAAGCACTGAAAATACCATAATCTGATTGGCCAGCTGGTCCTCAGGCGCCGATACAATTGGTCAAACGTGGAATCCGTCACAATCTATCCCCGCCTCTTTCTGCCAGCTGAGACTTCCAACTCCTGACCAACACTAGGCCCTTTATTAGACTTAGGTTTGATCATCAGTTTAGACTTAAACAGGTTATACTATTCTATGCGACGATTTGAAAACAAGAAGAGGTACATACCGTGTAGTATGACAGCAAGCCGGCATTGTAATCCAACACAAACCAACGATACTGCCAACCTTTCATGACGTTAGTCCACTTACTCAGCGGCCCCTCCATGATGGACGCCATCTTTACACTGAACTGCGCTCGGGGAGGAGTCGGATATGGTGTGGGGCGCGCGATCATCCAACCCAACCAAACAGCAATCCAGTGGTGGCCATCGCTGGAGTCAGGACATTGCCTTGATGTTTTATTAATCCACATACATATTTGAAGAGAAAAGATGGTTCTCATAATGGCAACCGTGGGATGAACTTCGTTTTTACCTCGAACATATACAGAGGTGTGGCTATAAATGTAACTGTTCATAGACAGTAAAATAATACTCCAAAAACCACAGGGTATTTGGCAATAACTTTATTATTTAACACTGATGAGAACTTCACAGTAATACACATGAGCATTAAATAAAAAACAAAATGTATTTTGTACAATAGAATGAGTTAATATGTTAACATCTCTGCTGTATTTTCATCCCTGTTTAGATTCACATCTGCAGTGTGTGTGTGTGTGTGTGTGTGTGTGTGTGTGTGTGTGTGTGTGTGTGTGTGTGTTCTCATTGCACTCAACAACTGAAGAAGTGGCCTTTGGTATTATGTGTACACACATGTTATCTTCTGATAAAAAAAAGCATAACTGAAAGGAAAGAAAATCCATTAACAATATAAATACAGGCAGCATAAATAAACACAATCAGAAGTTTGTCCTGAGCAGGCTGGGGACATAGCCTGATCATTTAGAGCCAAAACACAAAATATACCATGGGTTCCGACCTTAGATTGGAGTAAGGTATTAGTATTGAGCCACGGTGCGACTTGCTTCATAGCCTGATAGCACACATACAAATAAATCTCAACTGGTCTCCTCAAAGGTTAATGTGTTGAAGAAATCTGCTCCTGTAGACAAAGGTTCCACGACAAAAAAAACACCCATTAAACTAGGTGGAAAATGCAGTATACTGGAAAGAATTGCATCATAAGAGGCCAAATTACTATCGGTCAAGAAAAGCAGACATTACTGTTGAAGCAAATATTTTTAATCAGATTCCGGGACCATGGAACAGCCGGGATCCTCTGTACATTATCTGATGGCCATAAATAAGTTAGCAAATAAACAAAATTGCACATTTCCTTTTCAAGTGGGAGCTGGACCATTAAACCAATCAAAAGCAAGTATTTTGTGGTGCTTATCCAATTACTTTAATTTTTCTTTTTTTAAAGGCCGTCATCATGTTACCCATAACTGTAACTGAAAAAGTGCACCAAACGAGGGCTTTTATTTTCATACAAAGGCACAATGAATCATGAGGTTCTCATTGGATGACCCTCGCAGTACCACGCCATACCTTCTATTCACTTGAACCTCACATTAAAAAAAACAAAAACAGATTTTCCATTTGTCAGGAATTCAGGCATTTTATTCATCAGAGGCACATTGTAAGCCGAATGAAATGTGCAGGAATCAAACATACATCTCCTGATCATTGAGTGAAATCAACATTGATAATTCAAATGTCATAGGGCTACATTGTTCAGACACCGAGCGATGCGCCATTGGCTTTATCCAGTGTACATTTCAATTTGAGCCAAATTTACAGAAGACGTTAAATAGAGAAATGGCTATAATGAGAGAGGACCAGGCGGTATGCATGTCTCACGAGCATGGTGCAAATTTGTAGTTCGTAAAATGCTGTAAACGGGACATCCATCATAGATGCAATGATAAACCGAGGCCATGGATCAATAAATACTTAACACACAATATGGCACCGCGCCTTTGTCAACTGAAGAGAATAAAGACATTTGACCAGGTTCAGGACCGAACCACAGAGTAATACATTCATACTGCAGATATATTAGATGGGGGGCTTGAATGGGCCTCAGTCTTGCAGTACATCTTTTCAGTTGAAAAAGAAAAAAAATACTGCTCTGAACAACCATGTGACCATACATAGAAATGTATTTTCTGGATATGAAATAAATCAAATATTTACATAACATTTTTGTTGTCAAAATAGGTCTGTGCTTTAAAAAAAAAAGAATAATAATTTAAAATTCAAGTTCGGACATAAAGACATTCTAAAACGCTTTATTCTTTTAAACCCAATAATGTACATATCACTCATGTGCTGAAGACATAACTGCAGTTTGTTTGCGTAGGGAGCGGTCCGGTGAGGCTCCTGTGAGCAGGCGGCCGTGTTGTCTTTCTGCAGCGTTAATTAAAACGAGGCACTGAGGCCACGACGAGGCTGTAAGGGAATCCAGCTCTGTCCGTATATCCAAGGACACTTGTAGGTATATAGATATAGTCCCAAGTCGCCTCTGAGTGTGCTACCCTGTGCTGTCTCCTCGCTGTACTGTTCAACCTTTATTGTGGTGTGCAAGACAAACTGGACATAAATATAGTTTTTGAAATGCTTAAGGAATAAAAGGGATTCATTCCCCCCCCCCTTGTGTAGTGTGTGCTGTGGTGAGAAGTGAAGTTAGTCAAGTCACATCCAAAACAAATTGCTGTGGTTAAAAATGAAGACAACCATATTTCCCCAACTAATCTCTTAAAAAGGGATATAAGTAATATAATGAATGTGTTATTCATCATGCTTATTGTTCTATTGAGCCTAGATAATTATACAGAACATTTAACTCAAACTCTTCAATTGACCCGTGTGTCCCAATCGATTCTCCTATAATCTTCCCCAGTTTGGAAACGCATCTAGAAATGGCACATTGGAAAGATAGATCCAACTATTGGATGATTTCTAGACTGCGATTGCCGATTAAAATCCACCAGATTCAGGTAACAATGGCATGAAAGCACTGTTGGCCAAAACACTGATTGATTAAACACTAGAGGTAAACCCAAATACTTACTGAAAGGATGGTCGCCATAGATACAAAATATATTGTCATTCGTCTTGGCTTGCTCGCTAGACTTGTCCCGGGGCTGCTGTTTGCGGGGGAGAGCCGGGGAGCAGCCCGACCGGACGTCCACCCCGAGCACGGTGGAGAGACCACACCTAGGAGCAGAAGACCACAGGGTGGGGTCAGTCGACAGAACTGCCGGGCCCTCTTTAGGCTGAGAGAGACGTTCACTGTCCACCTTGGGTTTATTGCGTGTTAAATAAAGCTCTAAACAAGGTTTGTTTCTCTTGTTTGGTAGACGCAGAGGCCACGGCCACTAGGGCTACGCGTGGACCTTTCTATGAAGAGTTACATCGTGATCCTCACTCTCTCAACAGCAAGCTGTTGAGAGAGTGACACCCTATCCTCAGGGTGACAGGGACGGAAGAATAACACATTTCAGGCAAATAGAGGGGAATATTTGATGCTGCGCCATTAGCGCACTCATGCAGAGGTCGATGATTTACAACTGTGGCTTGTGTAAGACAGGAAGACGATTGGCCCGGGGGAGAAACATTTAGGGGGAAAAAGCCCTGAGATTGAGTAAACCTGTCAAACGCCTGATCTCCATTATGAGCAGAATGGATGTTGCGTAACTTTATTTATAAGCGCTAGGGACCGTTTAGGTCAAAACTTTTACAGACCGAGAGAGTGAAAGGTCATCTCATGAGGTGAATTATTGATTTGTACTTCCGTTGAATGAGCCTTGGTAATGTGTAGTTCATAAAATCGTTAAACTAATCAAAGTTATTTTATAGATCATCGTATTATTCATGTTTCTATAGTAATTTGTTATATTTGTCTACAGATATTTAACATACTTGTCAAAGGGGTTATGATTTGTTTTAACTAATGGACAGAAAAAAAAGGTTGGGAAAAAGGATGAGAAAGTCTTTTTTTATTTTCATTCACGGTTTGTGCATTTGACTTAAGGTAAATGCAATAAGTACATTGTTTTGATAATTTCTAATCATGAATAAAAACCAGACTGATATAAAGTTGTGGGCAGGTTTAATGAAAAAATGAATACATTAATATTTAAGAAGGACATCAAATTGAAACACTTATTTTTTTACCAGAACATTACAACATAAAAACAATAACAATATTTTTTTTTTAATCAAAACGTAGCATGAAACAATTGCACTTTCATACGGGATATGGGCATATGGGAATGAGTTAATCCATTGCATGTTAATGATGATCCAAATAACACAACATACATAAACACTAATTGTTAGAAGGAGGGCTCTTTATAGCTCTTGTTTTGGCAGTCGTTGTGGACGACTGTTCCCCTCCTCTTCGGCGGCGCGCTGGGTTCTGATGTGGGCTGTACCTGAGAGACATTCAAAGCACTTTACAATTATTAACAGATATAACATCTACCCACTGACTAACGCATTCATACACTGACGGCGGTGTCAGCCATGCAAGGCACTTGCATGGCTGCTCTTTAGGAGCAGTCATGGTTTGGTGTATTGCTAAGGGAGGTACACCTCATCAATTATGGAGGAGCCGGGGATCGAACCAGCAACCCTCCGGTTGCCAGACAACCGGCTCTTCCCCCTGAGCCACTTCCACCCAGTGGGTTCAGATGAAATTGTGGGCCATAATATTAAAAAAATTATAATCAGCCTACCTAATGTTTGCTTTGTTTTGATGTGGCGACACGACGACACACGGCTAATCCCTGGCAGGACAAGAATTATGCAATTCTAGGAACCCAGATGCAGATGCATGCATTACAGTATGAGTGAGTCAGACACAAATCCGTCTCTTACTTTATCCAAACTTCCCCATCAACATTATGGGGGTTGGCTTAGCTCAGGAGGTAGAGCAGTTGTCTCGTAACCGAAAGGTTGCTAATTCGATACCCAGGTCCAGGGTCATCCAGCGCATGGTTGACTCTGCCGTCGGTGTGTCAATGTGTGCATTAACCGATGTAAGTCGCTTTGGATAAAAGCGTCTGCTAAAGGCCCTAATTCTAATTGTCATTATGTCATTATTTTTTATTAGTGATGATACCCATCGATCCGCTCCACGCATTTGAATCTCCAAACTCCAGGCCCACCACTACATTATTTCCTGCCACTGTAATGACTAAAGACCTCGGGGAAATATGTGTATTTTCCCCCCAGCGCATCTTAAATCAGGAGTACCATTGCACAACAGTATTGGGATATGCAACACAGCAGACTCCAGACGATACCCGAGTCCCACCCACCTGCTCAATCTAGAAAACAATGTACAATTATGACTTCTACTACTAATTAGAGCTACGCTGTCTGCATTATGGAGACTCTGGGTCTCACAGGACTAATTTAGCATCACAGCTAAATCAGGTCTTCATTCATCATCAGTCCCTGCATGCCCTCTTCCCCAGAAGAACTTTTACGGGAAGAGGCCAGTCTTGACTCAATCTCTGCCCTGTCTGGACAGTGTTTCGATATCCAAGCATAGTGGTGGGTAAATATAGAAATAATCAATATCATATAATCTCAAGAAGACTTGAGTCCTGGTTGATGTCACACGTCTTGCCGAACCATGGGATCTAGAGAGGTTAGCTGTGTGTATGAGTTTACCTTCAGATATGCGGCAATCATGGTACATGGTCTCAAAGGCCTGATGGACCTCAGCAAACGAAGGCCGTTCCAACGGGTTCCACTGCCAGCCTGGTGTGGATAAAAGGCCCACCAAACATCCACGTTAAAACAACAACAACAACATCTGAAGGCCGATTTAGGGTCGTTTTAGACGCAGAGACGCAAGCACGTAATTTACACAAGGGACTTGTTTTAGACAAGTTTTGATTTACGGTTCCTTTAAGGTTCCTTAAGGATTGCGCGTGTTGCAAGGGGATTCTCCGCCAGAACAGTAGGGGGAGCAACGAACTAATCTGTGGGCGTGGAAGTGGAAATCACTGGCTTGTTTATATTTATGCACTTCCAGTATTTTCGACGAGAGTAGCAGTAGCTAAGTTTAGGTTAGCGGTCTTCACGGCCTTTTAAAAATGGCGCTATTATGCTGTAAAACCGGAAATGTGAGACTCCTGAAAGGATGTGGTTAGCTGGCCAATCACAGTCTTTGCGAGCTGCGTAGGGCCGTAGTGTTTTAGTCGCATAGTCAGGAATTTTGGGCGACGCACTTAAGCACGTAAGGGGGGATATTTTACCGCGCAAGGGGGGGTTATGTATCTTACGTGCTTACGCGTTACGTCTAAAACAGAGCATATATCGGCCTTAAGATAGTGCCAATGATCAACGACATATGGGAAGGATAAAAACGTAAGGCCACATCATTCAATTCATAGGAAAATTCATAGGAAAAATGTTTCTGCCAAATTTACGAAAGTCACTTTGGATAAAAGCGTCTGCTAAATGCCCTAAACGTAAAAGTAAATGTAAAATGTCTTTATAGAAATAACATGGATCTGTGTTTAATGTTTTACCATGACTACAACTGTTATTCTCCATCTCCATCTCTTTAATAGTTGAATAATTATATGACACGCAGTGTCATATAATCACTGTTACAAGACGGACCGGTATCCGTCTAACTTTGACAGGGTTGAACGGTGTGCGGGTGGAACGGCATGCTGCTACTCACAGGCCCTCATGAGCTCGTAGACTTTAGGGGGGCAGCCCTCAGGCTGCTCCATGCGATAGCCTTTCTCCAGCAGGTCGTACACCTGGGACAGGTCGATCCCGGGGTACGGAGACATGCCGTAGGTGGTGATCTCCCAGAGCAGCACCCCGAACGCTGCAGCGGACGCAAACGAGAAATAACTCCATTAAAAATGAGAAGCCCTGGGCACAGCGGAAAAGGAGAAGCACTCTGGGGTGAGGTAGGGCTGTGCGATATGACCCAAAATATCATGTCCCGATATAGGTCATTCATTATCCCGATAACGATCTATATCACGATATAGCACTTTTTCTGTAAATTCAATGAATAAATAGTATAAATATTTCGTATAATATACTCGACAAATAAAAGGTAATTTACTCATGATATTTGTCTCCTTTTATTTAGAACATTTGTGCAAATTTTGTGAAAAATATAAAATATTAATGTAAAAAGGTAAATAGAAAAAACAAACTATAGTCGCAAACAAAATATAGGCCAACAATGTGAATATGGTCAAAAATATCAAAACCAACTATATATTATTCTAACAGTAGAACTGTTTGAGTTGTAGCATCAAACAAAAATGAATACAGGCCTAACATAAATATTGGTACATAGAATACCAAATGTAAACATGGAACACTTTCAAGTTTGATTTATAGCAGGATTACATGAAAACAACCAAAGTGGCGCAAACAAAATAAATATATCATCCGTAGACTCTCTCCGTACTGTGACATGATTCTTGCGTCGGTGGTATAAGAGGTTAGTGGTGTTTGAGTCTGATGAGGGGACCGGTCTGCGGCATACTTTGCAAAGTACGGTTTTCTGGTCCGCGTTAGACTTTTCATACCCAAACCACGTCCATGCAACAGAAGTAGCCCCTCTTTTAGGTACGAACTCCTCGTTTAGTCTTGGCTGGTCGGAGTCCTTCTCCTGTTCGGTATTACCCCGTTCTGTGTCACGTTCACTCTCCTCCATGTTTGTTTGTGTTGCCTTCATGTGCCGTGTGGAAGAACGTAAAGCGTCGTCCAAATGCCGAAAAGAATTACCGTAAAGAGTGTGAAGACGAAATAAAGGATAGAGCATAATATGTAACGATAGACGTTTTTATTTCGTCACACGAAATATATCATCATATCGCACAGCCCTGAGGTGAGGTGCTGCGTGAGTTTCTCCGCCTGACTCACCCCACACGTCAGACTTGATGGAGAAGGTGCTGTTTTCCAGGCGCTCGGGCGCGGTCCACTTGATGGGGAACTTGGCGCCGGCGTGGGCCGTGTAGGTGTCCCCGGTCATCAGCCGGCTCAGGCCGAAGTCCGCCACCTTCACCACGTGGTTCTCCCCCACCAGGCAGTTCCTGGCGGCCAGGTCCCTGGGGGGAAAAGAGCGGTGACACGGTGAGCGCGGTGGAGGTGCAGGCTGGGTCATGTAGATCAGGGATCACGTTTTTTCAAATAAAACATAGATATCTACTTAGATATTCCAATCAAGTCCATAACTCAAATACATTGATTTCTGTGGATATTGTGATGCAGACAACCGCCTCACAATATGATTTATTAAAGATTTATTTTTTAAACAGACAGAAATTTCAGACAGGAAGGTATGGGAGGGAGAGGTATGAGAGAGAGCAGAGTACATGTAGCAAAGGTTTAATCGTTGAACCACCGAGGCGCCCCGCCGTATGATTTATGATGATGAAATTTATTTCCCACTGAGGCAACCCAACGCTGTGGATAAAAGCATCCTCCTGGAATACATCATCATTTTTTTGTGACACACACACACACACACACACACACACACACACACACACACACACACACACACACACACACACACACACACACGCACGCACGCACGCACGCACGCACGCACGCACGCACGCACGCACGCACGCACGCACGCACGCACGCACCCGTGTATGAAGTTCTTCTTCTCCAGGTACTCCATGGCGGAGGAGATCTGCGTGGCCATGTAGAGCAGCATGGTCTCGTTGCGGCCGTGCTGCGTCAGGTAGTCCAGCAGGTTGCCGTTGGGCATGTACTCCATCACAATGTGGAAGGGAGGCTCCAGGGTGCACACGCCTGATGGAGAGAGGTCAGAAACAGGTTTCTTTATGGTTCAAGAGATGGTGTTGTAGGGGACGCAGATTCAACATCTCAGCTTCAGGTGTCATGGAGGCACATTCACTTGTGCACTTCACACTTGTTTTGCCTGTATGCATGCATGTTTGTACGTCAATTGTGGCACCCATTGCACTTCTGATCATCCCTGGATTGAGGGATCCCCCACTCTGCGTTCCTTCTCAAGATTTCTTCCTTGCTAATTAAGGGAGGTTTTTAGGGGGCTAGACTCTGGGGGTGTCCTAAATATACGGCCTGTTAAGCCCTTTGAGACTGTACCTGTGATTAAGGGCTATACAAATACAATAGAATTGAATGGAACTTGTAGTCTTAAGAACAAATCCATATTAGCCACTGACCTAGTAGTTGGACTAGGTTGGGGTGTTTGACCTCTTTCATCACCGCCGCCTCCTTCAGAAACTCTTCAACCTCCATGGTGTCCTCCTGTCATGGGAACAAACCGATTTAGATATGATGACTGGACTCAATGATTAGACCATGGACTATGATTAGAACAGTGAATGGTGACAAAACACTCGACTTTAAAACATCCAAAATACACCACATGCAGTACCACAAAACTAACAGCAGGCGGTGCTCCACTACCAGCATGCTTGGACTATATGTTCTGTTAGAAGATTTGGGCTGTGGTGGATGAACACAATCCAAGAGCAAAACAGATCAGCCCACTCCAGAAAAACTTTTCCAAAAAACAAAAAAGTGTCTTACGTTCATTCTAGAACCAAACAAACCTTGATCTTTTTGACTGCGACCATACGCCCGCGTTTGATCCAGTAGCCCACGTAGACCTCGCCGTGGTACCCGCTGCCCAGCATGTGCTTCATGGTGATGTCGGTGCACTCCATCTCCCACTTGTCGTGGATGGGCGACACGCCGTTCACGGTAGGTTTGTTGCGCTTGGGCGCCGGGTAGTGCAGCGTGGTGACCAGGCCGTCCGCCACCGTGGAGTGGTGGTGGACCAGCTCCACCAGCGTGGCGAAGCGGCTCTCTGCCGTCAGGTACACCTGGGGGCGAGAGGGGGCGGGAGGGGGCGGGAGGGGGAGAGAGGGAGGGAGAGAGAGAGGGAGGGAGCAAGAGGGGGCGAGAGAGGGAGGGAGAGAAGGAGCAAGAGCGGAATCAAAGAGAGCGAGAGAGACAAGGTTGAGAACAGGACATCATTTTTCGAAGAATCCCTCATAGACCTCAGGTCCGGTCTAGGAAGACCATACAACATGGAGACAATGACATGAGACACTGAAGTGTGGAAAAATAATTTTGTTCCATTTTGTTCCAGTAACCCATAACATTTCCACCAACAGTCGCACAATTTCTAAAGAAGCGCCTTTGAGAAGTCTTAATTGAGGAAACAGAACCAAGATTGCACGCCAAACCACGACCCTCCTCTTCCACCTCCCCCAACACCACCACCACCACAGTCTCCTGTACCTTTCCGTCAGAGATGTTGATGCGGTAGTGGCACACAAGGCCCTCCACTTCTTCCTCCTCCTCCTCCTCCTCCTCCTCCACACCCGACCAGTGGCAGCTGAAGCCCTCGTAGCGCAGCGAGATGGAATGCTGCCCGGGGCTGCTCTCGCTCTCCCGCACCAGGAAGCTGCCGTTGATGAGGGAGCTGAGCAGGTACTCGGCGGCGGAGCGCGACACGGGCCCGTGGTACCAGCTGTGCTTCTCCAGGCTGACGGGCATGATGTAGTTGGACGGCACCCAGCCCTGGCCATTCTCAGAGCGCACCTGGCTCCACTTGCTGTAGCCCACCACCCGCAGCTCCTCGCCTGGGTGGGATGAGGGTGAAGTTAATCAAACCCCTAAAAGTTTTGCTATGGAAGTGTCTGGACTAGCATGGCTGGGCATCGAGCAGCCTGCGATTGGTCACAGCCTCGGGGCCCTCTCTTGTTGTCCGCCCACGCTCGACCACTTCCACCTGTTATTATTACAGTTGAACGGACTTCATGTTCACACTGCCTCAGAGCCGGGGGCACGCCGTGGACGTGTCTGGCCCCGGGTTCAAGAGCGAGAGCGAGAGAGAGAAAATAAACACCGGAAGAAACGGTGGGGAGGGGGAGGCTTCACGTCGGTGCATGCATGGGTGGCGTGCTCACGGGTGCGTCTGCGTAATCTCACATTTGGGGATCATCAAGGGGAGGCAAGAAGGGTGGGTTCAGTAGGTTCACTGGTAAAGTGTAGAGGAAGAAAGAAAAATAACACACAAAACAAGGTTAAAGGGTGACGGGATCGCCGTCATCCTGGACCCTCACAGTAGCACACTAATTTAATTATATTAATCACACAGAATATTGTTATTATGTTGTTGTTGTTTCGGCTGTTGGTGAGTACCGTCTTACAGTTAGCCAACAGGAAGCTAAGAATGTGTTCAGGATGAGCCAAAACAAATTGTGAGTTGATCATGTCAATCAAACTGGGACGCGGACGCAGGTAAGGGCCCGCCCACTAACAAGAAACAATTCAGCACGAGACGGAGGAAAGCAAGGCTAAGAAAAGGAAATGCAGCTACAATAAGGTCTGGGAAACTATAGTTACGTGTGTAACTACGGTTCTATGAATTCCAGATGACCGCCAGAGGCGGTGCTTTAGCACTGGATGTTCCATCTCGAACATGTTCTGACGACTCCTCCATTGTTGGATGCATCACAGACAATAGGGAGGAGGAGTACAGGGAACTAGTTGAGAACTTTGTTGGATGGTGTGACAGGAACCACCTTCAGCTCAACACCGGGAAAACCAAGGAGCAGGTGGAAAAGAGCACGTCCCCAATACCCGTTTCCATAAACGGGGAGATGGTGGAGATGGTGGACACCTACAAGTTCCTTGGGGTGCATCTGAACAATAAACTGGACTGGTCAGACAACACTGAGGCCCGCTACAGGAAGGGACGGAGTAGGCTGTTCTTCCTGAGGAGGCTCAGGTCTTTCAATGTGTGCACTAGGCTACTACAGATGTTCTACCAGTCTGTGGTAGCCAGTGCCACCTTCTTTGCTGTAGTGTGCTGGGGAGGAGGCATCGGGAGCGGTGGTGCCAGCAAGCTGAATAAGCTGGTGAGGAAGGCGAGCTCTGTGGTGGGGATGAAGCTGGACTGTGTGGAGGCTGTGACAGAGAGGAGGATAAGGGGGAAGCTGCAGGCGATCATGGACAATCCCTCTCACCCTCTCTACGCTGAGCTGAGGCAACTCAGGAGCACATTCAGCCACAGACTCTCTCAGCCACGTGCCTCAAAGCGCTTGGGGGGCTCTTTCATCCCATCAGCTATCAGACTTTATAACACCTCAACCCCCCGCTCCCAACGTCCCCAAAGCCCCAACAGCTCCTTTTTTCCCGACCTGAGTAAGGACTAAACCCCACACCTCAGGACTGACTGTTGTTAACCTTGTTATTTGTTTAATTTTTTTTCCATTACCTCAGGAACCCTGCACATTTGGCACATTTATATTTATACTTATATTATACATCATATTTCATCATATTTATTTATTTACTTAACACACAGGTCACCTACAAACTGACAGTTACATGTATATAGTATGTTTATTTCAACTTATTCAGATAGTTTTGTACTATAATTTTATTTTAAATTAGTAAATTTATTGTATATATACTGTTTTCGCACTTCTCTTTTCCCACTGTACTTCTGTGAATTACTCCCAAGGGGGATTAATAAAGGACTATCTTATCTTATCTCTTATCTTATGCGCAGGTCGAGTAATTATACCAACAAAGTCACCTGTGACACCTGAGTGACCCTGTCTATATATTGCGGAAGTCATCCCAGGATCTGTTCCAACTGGATCTTCTCGCGGAATCTGAGAAGTCTGAGTGACAGAGAACTCTGGCGGTCATCCGGTTGTCGCTTCAACATATGCCCTAAGCGCCCGCACCGGGCACAACAGGTCTGACACTCTTTCTGCATCCCCTGGAGAGCCTGGGGGATTGAAAGCAGCCAACTCGATTGATCGGTTTACATGATGGGGAGACAATCGTTTGGGTAGGAAGGTTGGATTCAGCCAGAGCACCACTCCTGATCCATCTGCGTGCCAGCGCAAACACGCCTGGCTCACCGACAAGGCATGGAGTTCACCCACCCGTTTTGAAGTCACGATGACCTCAGAGCTACTTGCAAGTCCCATGATGGTGCCCTCAGGGATCGTGGCGGTTGAAGCCTCTGGGCTCCCTTCAGAAACTGCCTGACTAGGTAGTGGGACCCTACCGACTGGTTATCCACCCTTGAATGTGTGGCAGAGATCGCGGCCATATAAACACGCAGGGTAGAAGCAGCTCACCTGTTGTCCAACACAGACTGCAGAAAGTGTAGTATCACTACCACTGAGCAAGCCTCTGAGACTTCGCCCCGTGCCACACACCACTGTGAAAACAACTTCCACTTGTTGCATAGAGCGGACTAGTGTTAGTGATTAATCATAATTGAGTTGAAATAAGACTATTTCTTTATTCAAACAAAGCACAAACTGAAAAAACAATCTTCAGAATTACAAAAGAGGGGCAATATAAAAATGAGCAGCTCAGGGGGGGGGGGGGAAGAGAGCGAGAGCGAGAAACAAACATTAATAGGCTGAATCATCTAAAAATATTTTACACAAATAACTAATTTAGGCACTCTTTTCTTTATATGTAGGTCATTGCAATGAATTAAACAAAAATATAATACTCATTTTGATACAATGTGTTCGATATTTTTGAGCCCATTGAATTAGGAGGAATTGTAGGGGTGCTGCCCTCTACCCCCAGCGCCATGCCGGGGTCGACAGACAGATAACTCCTCTCCCCAACTAACCACGCAGACACGTCCCAGTTAACTCTTTATGGTTACTTGAAGTAGGGTTAAACAAAGATGTTTTCCGAGGCTAACTTATAGCAGCAGAAGTAGCATAAGACGAGGGAGCACCTTGTATTCCGATTGTGTGTGTGTAACTGTTACGGAGCGTGCAGCTGGTAACCATGACGAGATCAGACAGGACGTTACAAGCATTGACGTGTTTTGCTCCACGTCCTCCTCTCGATATCCATAAAACTGCCAGAACACTGATCCCTTATTAGTTATTTTAGGAACCAGCCGTTGGTTAGGATACACTGTATGCTACACTGAGCCGGTGTAAGTACCATATCAGCTCGGCTTCCAGATCGGCTCGGGGTCCGTTGTCTGGTGATTACGTTACACAATATCATTGGCTGTACGCTTGAATGGGCGTACATTGTGATTGGCTCTACGTCGGACAGTTGTGATTGGCTGTTTTGTGCTGTAGCTCTGGCTGTGGTCATAGCAACCACGAGGCAACAGCGAGCACATGTGTGAGCGCGAGTAGGTCTATGTCTAGTTTCGGTTTGTGTTGCCAGATTGGGCATATGTCCCGTCTTTCCAGCCTAAGGTGATTCAAAGTAGCCAAATCAGGCTGAAAATGTGCCCAATCTGGCAACACGGACGGCTTATCTTAACAGCCAAGATGATTCCGAGGGATGTTTTGTTTTTAGAAGAAAACTATCCATACAGATAGGTTGGGAATGGTCTATGTTCAAAATGAAAGATCATTACAGGCTCTTTAATTTAAGCCATAAAAAACCTTATTGCTGTAGATAGCGTATTGTGTGACGTAATCAGCAGACGACGGACCCCGAGCCGATCTGGAAGCCGAGCCGATATGGTACTTACACCGGCCGGCGCAACAAACCGAATGAAACTTGAAAATTAGTTCCCTCTCTTCCGCACCTAGATGTCGCGTGGGATTGGTTGGTGTGTGACGCGAGTGTTTTTTTTTACCCTTCACTCACGTTACTGCATGAGGGAGGGGGAGAAAGCCACCAGAGAATGTTCTAAACACGAAATCAAGGCAAGTCTCGGCTTCAGCTTGAAAAAACCCAGATGACCCTAAAATACTTGATGCTTACGAAATAATAATTGTATTTATCTCACACAGCTATTTCTGAGATATATCGAGCATATTCGATATATCGCCAAGCACTACTTTGTCCCACATCTGGTGAATAGGCCTATGTCACGGAACAATTGAAGACCGGAAGAAGCTCGCGGAGTAGGGTAACTGCTCTTCCGCTTAGCTTAGCTAAGCTGTTTACCATGGCGGAGGCAGATCGATACCTGTGGACCAAGTCGCTCTCCAACCTACCTAAATTGTCCTACGACGACGTCCTAAGGATCGTAAATCAGCACTCACGTGTCGAAACATCTAAACTACGCAAAGGATATAAGTTATTCTGGGAGAAGTACATTTTTAATTACAGAGGTAAGTGTTTCAAATCTGTTGAGACTGTCTGTGTAGCTTGACTGTGACAGATAGCACTAAGTGTAATGTCAGTTAAAACGTATCCTTTTTAATTAATCGCAAAATATTATTTACACTGGTAGGAATACATATTTAGTTTGAGTGTCTCTGAAACTTTGCCTGAGGAACCCCAAGATGTTAGGTATAGGTAGGTAGGCACTGCCAGTGCCTACCGTACATGTAAGTGTCGATAGTATGTCAGATTAGCTCCAGGCTACTGTCAGAACATAGTGGCTGGGTGGCTGTCATAGGCTACCAATGCCTACACAATTTTGAATTTGGTAGATATGATTTCCTGTATACTGGTGCATTTTGGGGATGGCCACTACCTAAAAAATCATCCAGAATCATAACCTATGTACGGTATGTTAATTGAACCAACATACATTCATTTCATGTTTTCCATGCTCAAACAGCCACATGAATGGTCAGTATTTTGATCAGTGCAAAGGGCTCACATACATCATCATTCAATGAAGTCAAAAAAATGAAAAACAGTGGCCCAACATTAAGTGCAACAACTCAATGAACTCAAACCCAACAAGCAGTTGTAATAGTTGTATTGGCGACTTAAGTGGATATCTTTAATGACTATCGCTTCTAAGCAAACTAGACGCATGGGTTTGCCTTTGAATTCTATGAATTCTTCTCATCTTTCTTGACCGAGTTTTCTGTAACTCGATCAATTATTATTATTATTATTTATTTATTTATTTTCTTTTATTATGTGCGGGCCTGACTGAGTGAGGATGCGGGCCGCACTGAGTGAGGATGCGGGCCGCATGCGGCCCGCGGGCCGCCAGTTGCCCATCCCTGGCCTAGAGCATGGTTTCAGACCTTCACAGATTCAGTTGCATGTTCAGTCTGTGTGTTTTTATTATTATTGTTTTTTGTTGCTGTTCCAAAATGCTCTTTCTCCAGATCTGCTGTTGCAGATGATAATGTTTTGTTTCATGTCTGCTGTTGCAGATTGTCATGTTTTGTTTTATATCTGACTGCTCTTCCAGACACATGACTACCACTTCACAGGGGAGCAAAGCGTGCCAACACCTCGGTCATGCACCAGTGTTCTGCAGTCGTGGACCAAGGACACAGGTTTATGTGTATACCTCAGGCCTAGCCAAACATACTATAGTCTACTCAATAATAGTATTCGAAGTTCTTGTATATAGACAGACGCGACTAACACTGACTTGAGTGTTGCTACACTGACAATATGATTTATGTGCCGACATATTTTTTCTTTTTGCTCCAGGGGATTCGCTCCAGGGGATTCGCCCGGAACCCACTGACCAACTTGTGGTCAGGAAACCCAAGGTTTGGGTAAGGTGTTTTATTTTAACACATACATGGACACATACCTCCTGAATGCCAAGTAAATATGGCCGAGGGACACACACACACCCCATTTCATTTATTTATTTCTGTTAAATGTATATACTGTAGGAGATCGCAATGAAATGGAGACGGAGACTTGATTGCCGGTGAAAAACACGAGAAGGATTTATTTCCCAAAACACAGAACCCGCACAGCCAGAGGTGCGTTCCTTAAGACCTGCGTTGTAACACCAGGTGGGTGCCACGCCCCCTTCCCTTAAAGGGGGCACGCACCATACAACATACACAGTGAATACGATACCGCTACAGACGCCCCCCCAGAATTCACACTCCCGAACAGTCAAGCCGCACACCCAGGCCCCCGGCGACCGCATTCCACAGCTCGGAAGTGAACTGAGGTCCCCTGTCAGAGGAGACATCAGAAGGGGGGCCAAACCGGGCGACCCAGGTGCCTATGAACGCCCGGGCCACGTCAGAGGTCGTAGTGGATGCCAGCGGGTGGTCCTGTCCACCATCGTTAGGAGGTAGCTGAACCCTTGAGAGGGCGGCAGGGGCCCCACCAGGTCCACATGCACGTGGTCAAACCGCCGCTCCGGCACTGAAAAATGCGCCAGCGGAGCAGTCACATGCCGATGCACCTTGGCTCGCTGGCAAACCACGCAGGCCCGAGCCCAGTCCCGAATGTCCTTCTTAAGGCCATGCCAGACAAACTTCCCGGCCACCAGCTGCTGTGATGTCCTCCGCCCAGGATGGGCAAGGCCGTGCACGGCATCGAAAACCTGACGCCTCCAACTGCCGGGCACGACCGGCCTTGGCTGTCCAGTGGAGACGTCACACAGGAGCGTGGCACCGACGTTGTCGTACTTGATGTCCTCCAACCTGAGTCCCGTGACAGCTGTCCTCAGAGCCTGGACCTCCGGGTCGGAGGCCTGATCACCTGCCATGCCGGTGTAGTCGATTCCCAGGTGGACAGCTCCTGCGATGGCCCGGGAGAGGCAATCAGCCACGTGATTGTCCTTACCCGCCACATGGCGGATGTCCGTGGTAAACTCGGAGATGTAGGCCAGCTGGCGCTGCTGACGGGCAGACCACGGCTCCGAAACCTTCGCCATCGCGAACGTCAATGGCTTGTGGTCCACGAAAACGGAGAATGGCCGAGCCTCCAACAGGAAACGGAAATGCCTAATGGCGAGGTAAAGGCCGAGGAGCTCTCTATCGAAGGTGCTATATTTCCGTTCGCAGGGGCGGAGCTGCCGGCTGAAGAATGCCAGCGGCTGCCAGACGCCGTTCACCAACTGCTCATGCACGGCACCAACAGCATAGTCCGAAGCGTCGGTGGTCAGGGCAATCAGCGCCGCAGGCAAAGGATGCGCCAGCATAGTCGCCTCGGCCAATGCCCGTTTAGTGTCCCCAAAGGCCGCCTCTCTCTCAGCGGTCCAGTCAATAATATGCTTCGTGGTCTTACCCTTGAGTGCCTCATACAGGGGCCGCATGAGCCGGGCCGCACGGGGAACAAAACGGTGATAAAAGTTCACCATCCCCAAAAACTCCTGCAGGGCCCGAACTGTAAGAGGGCGCTGGAAGTCCGCCACTGCAGCCACCTTCGAGGGCAGGGGAACAGCTCCCTCCTTGGTGATGCGGTGGCCCAGGAAGTCAATGGCGATCCGGCCGAATTGGCACTTGGCTGGATTGACAATCAGGCCATGCTGGCTGAGCCGCTCGAAGAGTGTTCGCAGATGCTTCATGTGCTCGGCCGTGGAGGCGCTGGCGATCAGAATGTCATCCAGGTAAACGAACAGGAATGGCAGGTCCCGCAGCACGGTGTCCATCAGGCGCTGAAAGGCCTGGGCTGCGTTCTTCAGGCCGAACGGCATCCGTAAAAACTCAAATAGTCCAAACGGAGTGATCACCGCCGTCTTCGGGACGTCCTGCGGCTGGACGGGCACCTGGTGATAGCCCCGAACGAGGTCCACCTTGGAGAACACTACCGCACCGGCCAGGCGGGCAGAAAAGTCCTGGATGTGGGGAATCGGATAGCGGTCGGGCACCGTAATGTCATTGAGCCTGCGGTAATCCCCACATGGACGCCACCCACCGCCAGGCTTCGAGACGATGTGGAGCGGGGAAGCCCAGGGGCTGTCCGATCGCCGGACAATTCCAAGACGCTCCAGGGTGTCAAACTCAGACCTAGCAACGGCGAGCTTAGCAGAGTCGAGGCGCCGGGCCCTGGCGTAGACCGGCGGGCCAGTGGTCGCGATGTGATGCTCCACTCCGTGCTTGGTGGCGGCAGCTGAGAACGTGGGCTCCGTAAGCTCCGGGAATTCCGCGAGGAGGGGGGAAAACACATCGGAGGGTGAGAGTGCGCCCGACAGCTTCGTCGTGCCTGAGCCACTGAGCTCACATGCCAGGGAGCTAAAAGTCTCAGCACTTATCAAGCGCCGGTTCATCACATCCACCAAAAGGCCAATGGCGCAGAGGAAATCGGCGCCTAGGAGGGGTGTGGACACCTCCGCGGTGACAAAATCCCAGCCGAAACGCTGACCCCCGAAACATAAATTAACAGTCCTAGTCCCAAAGGTGCGGATGGGGCTGCCGTTGGCGGCCTCCAGGGCGGGGCCGTGGCCGCCCCCTATTCTGTCAATGCGTGACGCGGGCGGAACGCTCACCTGGGCCCCCGTGTCACACAGGAACCGTCGCCCAGAGCCTGTATCTGTGATGAATAACAGACCCCCAGAACGGCCGACACACACGGCAGCTAGCGAGTGCCGGCCCGTGCATTTCCCGATGCCACGAAACTGCACGGGGGGCGGCACCTCCTAGCTTTGGGTCCATACAGGGCGTGGAAATAGCACAGGCCTGCAGACTGCTGTGGCTGTCTTCGTGTCGCCGCGGCCACAGCGATGGTGTCCGTCATCTCCAGGTCGCCAGTGGTGTGAGCCAATACGGCCGTGCAGCGCTCGCGCCCGGCAGCGAAAAAACGATCCGCCTCCCTAGCCAGAGCCCGAAAGTCCGTGGTGTCACTGTTGGCTAGAGCTGCCCTAACACGCACTGGCAGCTGCTGCATAAATAAAGCCCGAAACAAAAAACAAGGCCTATTACTCCCCAGGAGATTGAGCATGTGATCCATGAGCTCCGATGGTTTGGAGTCCCCGAGGCCATTCAATGCCAGAAGCTGCTCGCCCCGTTCAGCCTACGACAAATAGAACGTCTCCATCAGGAACCCCTTTAGCAATGCATACTTCCCACGGGCCGGGGGGTCCTCGAGAATATACATCGCTCTGGCCGCCGTCGAGCCACCAAGCGCGGAGACTACATAATAAAACTTGGTTTCATCCGCAGTAATCCCCTTCAGCGCGAATTGCGCCTCCGCTTGCGCGAACCAGACCCGCGGCTGCCGTTCCCAAAACTCCGGGAGCTTCAGGGAGACTGCCATCACCGGAGCAGCAGCCACGGAACCTTCCGCCGAATCGAACTCCATAGCCCAATCTCCGATCTGCGCGTCCTCGCTCTTCCAGCGCATAGAACAGTAATCCGGTAAAACGTCCGGAAACTGTCAGGGTCACCAATGTAGGAGATCGCAATGAAATGGAGACGGAGACTTGATTGCCGGTGAAAAACACGAGAAGGATTTATTTCCCAAAACACAGAACCCGCACAGCCAGAGGTGCGTTCCTTAAGACCTGCGTTGTAACACCAGGTGGGTGCCACGCCCCCTTCCCTTAAAGGGGGCACGCACCATACAACATACACAGTGAATACGATACCGCTACAATACGTAAATATTTTAATCAAAGAATTGGAAACGAACATTCCTGAACATTTGTTTAAGGTAACACACTCTGAGCACCTTTAAAACAAGCCTGAAGACTTTTATGTTTGCATTAGCTTTCTGCTACATCTTAAATACATTGCACTTTCTAAAAAGCTTTTTTAACTTTGCCTTTATTTTCTATTTTAACACTAAAATGCCTTTAACTTTCTATTTTACTCATTTCTTTGCATATGTTTTATTTTACTTATCTATTTTATTGTATGACAATGTTTATATGTGTATATGCCTTGTGTATGAAAAGTGCTAAATAAAGTTGCCCTTGGTCATTTAAGAGGTGGCAGGTGTCCCTGAGTGAGACACCTCACCCTAACTGCTCCGGTGTGTGAATGTGTGCATGAATGGGTGAATGTTAGGCAATATTGTAAAGCGTTTTGAGTGAACACTGATTACAAAAGGGCCAGATATTAGCAGATAATTTACTGTAATGTATGTCATGTAATGTAATAAGTCTAGGTTCCGGCGGTTACCTTTGGTGATGCTGAGCATGTTATCTTCGCTGGCCTCAAAGTCATGGAGCGCCTTGAAAAGGTTGGGGTCGCTCTCCGACTCCCCGTGCAGGTTCTCCTCAGAGCTCCAGCGTACCGCCTCCGTCAGCGCGACCGAGACCAGGCCGAAAAGGTACTCGGCGGAGTAGTGCCCGGGGCTGCGGTACCAGCTGTGCTTCTCCAGGCTGTTGACGGGCGTGATGTAGTTGGACAGCACCCAGCCCTGGCCGTTCTTGGAGCGGACTTCGCTCAACTCGCCGTTGTCGTAGCCCAGCACCCACAGCTTCTCGCCTGGAAGGGGGAAGGGGATTTGATTGTGTAGCCGTGGTGTATGGTTCGCTATAAAATGGAACGGGTGAACCAATTTGAACAAAGCCTAGGAGATTTACGTAATCAACGCCATTGCTCCATTTGCTGTTTAGTTAAATACCGTCATAAAACGAACAATATTTAGTTTTTACTAGATCCATCGCAAAGGACCAGCAACGTAGTCGGGTGTCTGAGAAGCCTACACAAAATGGTTACAGGTTTGATAGTCAGTGAAATCTCCCAACATGTCCGATAACATTAGCTAATGAGTCGGAATCACACCCAACTAAGCTTTTTAGCTTTAATTTAATTTCTGTCGCATAGAAAGTGATACAGATTACATACTGTCATCTTACCGAGCGACATCATATTCTTTGCGAAAGCCACTGATGATGACTTAATTGATGCTGGTGAAGCGTCCCCCGTAGGACTTCATCGTCCACAACAATCAGCCATCTTGTGCGATGTAAACGCCAAGAACATAGCAGGCAGTACGACATCACAACCCAGCTGAAACTGCACCGGGAAAAGGACGGTCCTCAGGGCATCCTCCTGACTAGACTACATGTTTGTGTGCGTGTTGTGGCAGACGCCAGGGAGGAGTGAGGGGAGTGGTAGGTCTGGCAACCTTCTGGCTCCACCCCCTGGCCATACATGGACTTCCTCCAGTTAACGAGGCAGGCCTGAAGGCCATTAAGCTGGAGTGCTTGCAGTAAAAATTGTGAGCAGGCTACCACAAGCCGGAGCTAGGGCTAGCAAGCTACAGAGAGGACTACGAATTGGGGATTACCCTGTTTCTTTCTCCCCCCCCCTCCTGGTGTTTTTTGTTTACGAGGTGAATAAAAACCATCCTGAGTTGGATCTGCACTCTGTGTTGTGTTGTTTTATCGTTCAACTTGGTGGCATGGGAACCCCACACCCACAGGCCTGCTACATATGGGGCCCCAGCAGGTTTGTCTCGCCGCGGCAAGAGACGCCGCTGCCACCGCAGAAAGAGACGCTGCCACCGCAGAAAGAGACGCTGCCGCCGCCAGAGATGCCACCGCCGCCGCAAGAGACGCCGCCGCAGATCATTTACTGTAATGTATGTCATGTAATGTGATAAGTCTAGGTGCCGGCGGTTACCTTTGGTGATGCTGAGTGTGTCATCGCCGGTGGCCACAAAGTCATCGAGCGCCACGTAGAGGTTGGGGTCGCTCTCCGCCGTCCCCAGGAGGTTCTTCTTGGAGCGCCAGTGTACCTCCTCTGTCAGCTCGGCCGAGTCCAGGCCGAGCAGGTACATGGCGGCGCTGCGTGACACGGGGCCGCGGTACCAGCTGTGATTCTCCAGGCTGTTGACAGGCGTGATGTAGTTGGACGGCACCAAGCCCTGGCCGTTCTTGGAGAGCACCTCGCTCCACTCGCCATAGTTGTAGCCCAGCAGCTTCTCGCCTGGATGGGGGGGGGGGGGGGGGGGGGAGGGGTAGGAGAAGAGATAAGATGGTGTAGCCGTGGTGTATGATTCGCTATAAAAGAGAACGGGTGGAACAGGTGACCCAATTTGAACACAGCCGAGAAGATTTATGTAACTGACGCCATTGTGGATGGAGCGAGGTTAGTTTAGTTCATACCGTCATTAAACCAACAATGATATTTTGTTTTTACTAGATCCAACGCACAGGACCAGCAATGTGGTCGGGTGTCTGAGAGGCTTGAAACAAAATGGTTACAGGTTTGATGGTCAGTGAAAACTCCCAACATGTCAGATAACATTATCTAATGAGTCGGAATCACACCCAACTAAGCTTTTTAGCTTTACTTTACTTGCTCTCACATAGATAGCGATACAGACGGTTTGTGTTGTGAAGAGGGGTGGTATCATCAAAAAGACGGTGAGTAGGCCTGACAGCGACTAGAACAGAGTGCTCTTCCTGAGGGGGCAATGGAAACCCTGTCTCATGCCATCACATGCTCCTCTACGGCTGCCCACCTGTCCGTCTCGCTCGCCATTCGTCCGAGTGCTTCCACCATTTGAGCAACCCTCAAATACGTTAATAAAAACCCTAACAGTCATTTTTTAAATCTTTCTGGGCAACATCATCATTTTTGCGAAAGCCACTGATGATGACTTAATCGATGCTGGTGAAGTGTCCCCCGTAGGACTTCATCATCCACAACAATCAGCCATCTTGTGGGATGTAAACGCCAAGTCAATGCTCGACCCCTTCCACACGTTATTATTACAGTTGAACGGACTTCATGTCGGAGCACACCGTGGACGTGTCTGGCCCCGGGTTCAAGAGCGAGAGCGAGGGAGAGAAAATAAACACAGGAAGAAACGGTGGGGATGAGGAGGCTTCACGTCGGTGCATGCATGTGCGGCGTGCCCATGCGAGCATCTGCGTAATCTCACATTTGGGGATCATAAAGGGGCGGCAAGGGGGGTGGGTTCAGTCGGTCCGCTGGTAAAGTGTAGAGGAAGAAAGAAAAATAACACACAAAAGAAACAAGACGAGCTGAAAGGATGAGGGGATCGCCGTCATTCTTGACTCTCACAGTAGCACACCGTTTGAATAATATTAATCACACAGAATATTATTATGTTGTTGTTGTTTCGGCTGTTGGTGAGTACCGTCTTACAGTTAGCCAACAGGAAAGTAAGAATTCAGTGATCAGGAAGAGCCACAATAAATCCGGAAATGTATTAGCAATAACGACCACTTGAAAACCCTGCTGCGAGTTCAGGTGATGGGTGGATGCTGTCTGATGAGACGGTTAAAGCCGGTACCTGTGGCTTGGTGAGCTGGTTGCTCAGGCTTTGATTGATCACACAATGAAGCTACAGTATCTGTCCAGAGGTTGGTCATCACTCCTGGGGGGGGAGCAGCTGTCAGGAGGAGGTAAACTTCTGCTGACTCACCACATTCCAACCACACGCACTTACAGTTATGTTGCATTGTAAACAAACCATCGGAGCAGCGACGTTCATTCATGCACGCCACGCGGAAACTTGAAAAGAGTGCCGTGCCTTGATGACAACAATCAATGCCAGAGGAGTGCCTCATACGGGCGTGGTTCTGAACGTTTTAGGGAAGGGGAACGGTTGTTACGGAACCAGGATGACCAGGCATCTACCCAGAGCATTGTAGTCTAGATGCCCATATCATCCGTTGACACGAGACTTCGAGGTCCAAGCGAATGGGACAACAGAGATTAACAGCATATTGCGCGACACATTAAAAAAAACTATTCACAGCAATGACTTCCCGCGGAACACAAATGTACTTTATAATGCATTTCCGCATGCATAAAACCCTTGGTCATTTACGGGGTGGCAGGTGGCTCAGGAAGTAGAGCGAGTGGGCCGGTAACCGGAAGGTTGCTAGTTCAGTCCCCGGCGCCTCCTAGCTAGAGTGGAGGTGTCCCTGAGTGAGACTCCTCCCCCTAACTGCTCCGGTGTGTGAATGTGTGCATGAATGGGTGAATGTTAGGCAATATTATAAAGCGCTTTGAGTGAACACTGGTTAGAAAAGTGCCATATAATAGCAGATCATTTACTGTAATGTATGTCATGTAATGTAATAAGTCTAAGTGCCGGCGGTTACCTTTGGTGATGCTGAGGTCGTCATCGTATTTGGCCACAAAGTCATAGAGCGCCACGAAGAGTTTGGGGTCGCTCTCCCCCGTCCCCAGGAGGTTCTCCTTGTAGCGCCAGCGTACCTCCTCTGTCAGCGCGGCCGAGTCCAGGCCGAGCAGGTACATGGCGGCGCTGCGTGACACGGGGCCGCGGTACCAGCTGTGATTCTCCAGGCTGTTGACGGGCGTGATGTAGTTGGACGGCACCAAGCCCTCGCCGTTCTTGGAGAGCACCTCGCTCCACCCGCCATTGTTGTAGCCCAGCAGCATCTCGCCTGGGTGGGAGGGGGTGTCATCCAAAAGACACTTGGTTATAAGGCATACCAACGCATTTAAGGGCAGAGGACAGTAAGACACACGTATGAGGTTTTTGATCCTGTGTGCAAGGAACACATCCCAAAGCTGTGCGTGTTGAGACCTGGCCCGGGCCACTCCTGCCCGTCCCAGCCCCCCCTGACGTCAGCAGTGTTGCAGAGGTGGAGGAACGTGTGGAGGAATGGGATACACCATACCAAACTGAACAGCCTGACAGACACTGTACCTGAGTGAGACTCCTCCCCCTAACTGCTCCGGTGTGTGAATGTGTGCATGAATGGGTGAATTTTAGGCAATATTGTAAAGCGCTTTGAGTGAACACTGGTTAGAAAAGTGCCATGTAATAGCAGATCATTTACTGTAATGTATGACATGTAATGTAATAAGTCTAGGTGCCGGCAGTTACCTTTGGTGAAGCTGAGCTCGTCATCGTTTCTGGCCTCAAAGTCATAGAGCGCCACGAAGAGGTTAGGGTCGCTCTCGACCGCCTCAGTCAGCTCGTCCGAGTCCAGGCCGAAGGGCTGAGGCAGGGCTTCTGGAGGAATACGAGGGGCATTTAACCCAGCAACCCAATGGTCCGACAATGAAACCGAAAAAGGGGAAATAACACAAAAACAAACTGAACTAAAGCAATCCAAACTAAATAGTAGAGGTGCACCGAAAATTCGGCAACCGAAAAAATTTGGCCGAAAACGCAAAAGAAGACACATTCGGCTTTCGGCCGAAAGCCAAATGAGTGGCCGAATCGGAGGCCGAAAGTGGTGGTGACGCAAAATTATACAATCTTGTCTGATTACACAAGCAAGGAGCACAGGCCACCTATACGATCTCAAAATAGTCAAATGTAACAATTACGCCACCCCCTCTAGCTTTTTATAGGTTGTGAGTTGTTTTGTTTACCTCGCCATGAACCGCGGGAATGTTTAATCTAACGTTCGTAAGCTAGTGAATGAGCGCTGGCTCAACCTGTCAGCAGAGGGAGCAGCCGCCGCGGTGTGTTTCCGCGGGACCTCCAGACCTTTTGCTTACACTGCAGTGCTGAGTTCAGGCCAACAGCAAATCGGATCAGCCCGACGCGTTATTAGATCAGGCCTGGTGCGGGCCTGCGTCCGTGCACACGTCTACATGCGGTAGTTAATAGTAGGGAGTCATTGGTTATTCCCGCTCACAGTCACCGACGTAATGAGTCGACGTCGTTAAAATACAAAGAACTTAGCCTCTGCCTGTGATGCGCGTGTTAAACCCCCCCCCCCCCCGTTAAAGACACCTTTTGGAGCTGTTAGGTTACCTTGAATAGAGCGCTGGGACGTGGGGGGACTGCGCCGGTCGCTCGGGGGGGACTCTGTATATATATACGTATGTATGTATGTATGTATGTATGCATGCATGCATGTATGTATGTATGTATGTGTATATATATATATGTATATATATATATATATATTTATATATATATATATATATATATGTGTATATATAAAAAAAAACAGAATGAATTGAAGGGCATTAATGAAACTGATATCAGTTCTCCAACATTTGAAGATTTCAAATAAACATTTTTCCTTGAAAAACATGTCTAAACATTTATTGTAAGCAGTAGATTTAAGCAATATTTAAAAATAGTGTTTTGACAACTTTAAACGGAACCGTCATTTTCGGTTTCGGTTTCGGTATTCGGCCAAGCGATTAATTATTTTTCGGTTTCGGTTTCGGCCACAAATTTTCATTTCGGTGCATCTCTACTAAATAGCAAAGCAGAACCATAACAAAACCAAAACAAAACAGCACAGCTAAAACAGAACAACTAAAACCGTACAAAGCAGCACAGCTAAAACAGAACAACTAAGCAGCAGGAAATCCTAAAAAACAAGACACTAATTAATAAAAGTTTATTGTAAGGCGCGAGGGTTGCTGGAAAAGCGGAGACGTATGCAGACGTTTGCAGTGACGTCATGACGTTGCTCTCGCCGGCTCCATGGCTGGCTCTGGCCGGTGTGAAACCAACTGGTTCATAACAGGGATAAGGCTGGAACCGGTTTTGAACTGGCCATAGCACCAGCCCGGAACTGGCTCTTGGTTCTTTTTGGTGTGAAAGAGGCCCATAAGAAAGATGGACGAAAAGAGACACTGATGAAGCCAGCAGTTGTCGAGTGCTGTATCCTAAACACGTTGTACCATTCTTTCTCTGTTATCTCGATCCCAAGCCCTCTTTCCCACTTTTCTTTTACATACATAGTACAGATTCCCCTGCTCTTCAGCAGACCTTGGTATAGTGCTGAGATCCCCCTACTCTTTCCCCCTGTATATGCATCAGTCAGTACCTTAATTACTCCATGTTGTTCGGTGGCTTTATCCATTTTTATTTCCCTTATATAATAATCCCTTACTTGTAGATATCTAAAGGCCAACATCTAAATTCTAGTTAAATACACCCTATGTAAGAAATGTATTGCATACGTTTTCAACCGCTGAGAGGTAGCGGCCGTGGCGTAGTGGATTAGTATAAAGGCGCGTTCACTCTGCTGGTGATAACGAGACGGCTCGCCAGTGATGACGCCCCCGCGTGTTCAGTTTCAAGTTTGCATGCCTCTATTTGCTTGATGCCCATCACCTACTATCCTTTTGCATTTATTTATGAGAAGCAAATACAGTATTGCCACGCTATGGAAGGCAACACTTCCCCTTATCTAGAGCTGGTTTACCAGTAGACAACGTTTACAACTGAGCTAAGTCGATGCCAACAGACGGTTACAACGTTAATCAATAGTAAAGTGATATGATGGTTGATTATTTTATATTGAGTAAAACGTTTGTGTTCCAACATGTAGTAAACCATACGTCACCAACTGGGCAACTCTGTCAAAATTTGGCCCGAGATGCCGAATGGAAGTAGAACCATAAGAGTGTCATGAGGTGTCGTTCATACAAACTTTACGACGTCGCCAAAATGTTTTGCCCATAATTTCCAGCGATGTGAACGGCATAAGCTGAAAACCTGCTCCTGAACAGGTTTGGTTGAGAGCATAAGTCAACATGTTACAGCGACGCCAAAAGAGATTGACTTTCGTGTCCCAGCTAACCCAGGCTTTGAGCGCAACATACCTCCCTAACCAACTAATCGATGTTCGTAGTACAGGCCACTGGTTCAGACACAAAATCAAGCAATTGTCCAGTACAAAAACAACAACAACAACAACAACAACAACAACAACAACAACAACAAAAAGAGACTGCCGGTGAAGTCTGTATCCTCTACCTGTCTCCTGGGGCCCATTGGCCTGGCCCAAAACTTGGGGGGCCGATCCATTTAGACTGGTCAACTGGTCCTCAAAGCTGCTGCTCACCACTAGGCAAAAAATAAATAAAAATAACATCATCTATCTGACTCTATGAACAACCACTGGAGTCCTGCTATACACAAGACACGCACACTGATCTAATGCGGCGTGCGGAGCACAAGCAGGTAGCCACTGTGGGGGGGGGGAGGGATTTGGATTGTGTGGGTGTGTGTGCATGAGGAGGGACGAGGCACACTCTCTCCATGAAACGCATAACATCATACCTCGAGACTGGGCTATGACGAAAGCAACACCTTGCCAACCGCAACAACAAGGAAATAGCTTCACGAGATTGTTTTAAGTATTCTTTTGATTTTAAATAGATAACAAATGCATGTTAAAACTGGCTATGGTGTGGTCAAACAGACATTTTAAAAAGACTCAACAAAAAGAGTCACCTTCGAGATTCGTAGTCCAACTGGTCTTCGAGCTTGCGCACCTTCTTCTTGATAATGTCCATCTTCTTGTTGTCTATGAACAAAGCGTTCTCCT
Organism: Gadus macrocephalus; assembly: GCF_031168955.1. Taxonomy (NCBI): domain Eukaryota; kingdom Metazoa; phylum Chordata; class Actinopteri; order Gadiformes; family Gadidae; genus Gadus; species Gadus macrocephalus. The sequence continues at coordinate 23,156,007 of NC_082393.1, forward strand.
GCAACACAAAAACAATTTAACATTGTTAGTGTACATCATGGCGCATGGCTTATCCTTCACATAGCCAGTATGCTGCGCAGAAAAACATTAAACTGCATTAGTAACTTTTTCACTGCAGTCACCACTTTTGGGTTTAAACATATTGGTAACTGTAACTGCAGCCAGTGAAACACTGGACACTGCAGTGCCTAAGAAAAAAGGATTTTGCCCTCGCTAAATGAATTTGGCCTGCGGAGAAGGGGAGGACATCTAATTTGAACAAAATTGATGGCTGCAGTGCAAAAAGTACATAGTGCATGTATAGAAAGTGCCCAACATAAAGCTGAAGTGGAAGCTACTTCACTTCAGAACAGAACTCACCCCAGATGCCCACTTGGCGTACATCACGCCGTTCAACTCTCCTTCACTTGTTCATAGTCTTAAGACTCTGCATGTCCGCCGTGATGCGGTGCTTCTTGCCGCAGTAGAAGGGCTTTGTGTGGAACACGATGTTGGCGCTGTAGCCCGACTTGGAGCAGACGACGCTGCACTCGCCGCCCAGCTCCATCCAGGGCACCGTCAGGATGGACCTGCACACACAGGCGGAGGAGGGGTCGATGGTGGTGGTGGTGGGTGGCGTAGTTCAAACACATAATCATAATATTATTAAACGTACCTTAAAACCGTATTTTTAAGTTAAATAATTGTATAGGTTCTCCTTTTAACCATTAATTCTAATTATTTCAATAGCATTCATTCTCATACATTTAATTTTTTTTTACTTCTCTGTAGCACTTTGAGATTTGATGGATCCCAGCCACCAGCGGTTGCTCTTTCCATTTATGATATAAGACATATAGAGAGCTTGTTTGTAAGCAGAGCTGTCCAACCGCTAGTCACATGAGGTGTCACATGTTTCAGATCAGTCCTTCAGTTGACAAGGTCATACAGGGTTTGACACTAACGGTTGCCCGCTTGCCCGGGGCAACTAAAAATAATATTTGGGCAAGTTGAGATGATTTCTGGTTGCCCGAAAGGGCAAGTGCATTTTTTAGGGTTTGTTCATATAAAGTCTATTTATTTAAGAGTTTCTAAAAACTGCAGAACCACCATTTTCTTCCGCAAAATCACACAAAATAGATATATCTTCTCTTCTCTCGGACAGCGAGTTAACAGACACACAGCGCTACAGCGCGAACATAGCCCCGCCTCCTGTCACTCACTCGCAGTGCGGTCTCTGGCAGTGATTCGGCACTAGTCTCAATGCTCCGTGTGACATTTACATTTAGGGCATTTAGCAGACGCTTTTATCCAAAGCGACTTACAATAAGTACATTTTGCCATGAGAAGTGCATCAATATATCGCTGTCGGTACAGAAAGGATGTTCATAGAAGCAAGTGCAAGTACAACAGTCGCTAGGCTAACCAATTCCCCGTGTTACAGCCATGATAGCAGCTACTGCAGTTGCTACACAGTTAAGTACTATAATACAATACAATACAATACAGTGTACAATGGTGGCCAGAAGGAGGAGGGTGGCTATGCAGTGTTGAGGTGGACTCTGAACAGGAGAGTCTCAAGTCTTTTTCGGAAGATAGTGAGCGACTCTGCGGTCCCGAGAGCGGCAGGGAGCTCATTCCACCACTGAGGTCCCAAAACCGAGAAAAGTTGTGACTTTGCTGAACGGCCTTTGCTAGCTCTTAGCGATGGCGGTACCAGACGTCCAGCTGAGGTAGTTGAGCGGAGGGATCGAGCTGGGGTGTGTGGCTTTAGCAATGCTTGGAGGTAGGCAGGGGAAGTTCAATCGACTGCCTTGTATGCCAGTACCATCGTCTTAAATTTGATGCGAGCTACTACAGGGAGCCAGTGGAGGTCCCAGAAGAGGGGGGGGTCACATGGGAGAACTTCGGTAGGTTGAACACGAGGCGCGCTGCCGCATTCTGGATGCGCTGCAAAGGTTTAATCTAATCGCAGAGGCAGGAAGTCCAGAAAGGAGTGAGTTGCAGCAGTCGAGGCGGGAGATGACCAGTGATTGGACTAGAAGCTGAGCTGCTTCCCTTGTGAGGAAGGGCCGGATTCTGCGGATGTTCTAAAGTGCAAATCTGCAGGATCGGGCCACCGCATTGATGTTTGCGGTGCAGGATAACTGATTGTCCAATACCACACCGAGGTTTCTGGCAGTTGGAGAGGGAAATACAGTGATGTTCTCGACGGTGACCAGTAAATCCATGTGTGGGCAATCTTTCCCTGGGATTAGGAGGAGCTCGGTTTTGTTGAGGTTAAGCCTCAGGTGATGGGCAGTTGTCCAGGTGCTGACGTCCGCCAGACATTCAGATATGCGTGTTGCAATCAGGGCTTTATCAGATGAGGGGAAAGAGAGAAATAGCTGAGTGTCGTCAGCATAGCAGTGATAGGAAAAGCCGTGTGATGCAATTACCGAGCCCAGAGATCTGGTATAGAGGGAGAACAGAAGAGGCCCCAGTACAGAGCCTTGAGGGACACCAGTTTCAAGCGTGCAAGGTTTGGACAAGGAGCCATTCCATGTCACTTGATAGCTGCGGTTCGTCAGGTAGGATGTGAACCAGTAAAGAGCAGATTCAGCGATGAATGAGAGAATGAGAACCGATGAGAGGGACGAGGCTCTGGCAGCACGGAGGGACTCAGTCACAGTGAGGAGAGCCGTCTCGCTGGAGTGTGCCTTCTTGAAACCTGACTGGTGAGGGTCAAGGTGGTTGTTAGATGAGAGATAGGAGGACAGTTGGTTAGCAACGGCACGTTCCAGTGTTTTAGACAGGAATGAAAGAAGAGATACCGGTCTGTAGTTCTGGATGTCGGTGGTATTAAGAGTTGTTTTTTTGAGGAGAGGCTTTATTCTGGCAGTCTTGAAAGACGCTGGAACAATGCCTGAAGTGAGGGAGGAGTTGATAATTGAGGTGAGAAATGGCAGGATCTCGCTCGAGACATCCTGGAGGAGAGGATAGCGTCAAGGGGGCAGGTGGTGGCATGGTCAGATGTTATTATTCTATTGACCTCGTCAGAGGTGAGAGGGCTAAACTCGGTTTCCTTTGGCGTTACTGCCCAGGATGTGAGTCTCCCTGTAAGAATCATGTACACACCCATTGACCCATTGAAGCTGCTTGGTAAATGGTTCCGAAAATGAATACTTTTTCATGGGTGTGTGCTTGTCTTTCAACAAGAGATGGGTGGGGTGCACAGGAGATGGTAGATCTCTTCTCCGGGAGAAGAGATCAGAGGATGCAGAGGATTAGAGAGGGCTGAGTGCAGGAGGAGAGGGGAAGACTACAGAGGAAGAGGAGGGTTTAAAAGCCTCTCAGGCAGCTCTGAAGAGGGGAGACTAATGAATAATGGATGCTCCTCTAAATAGAGACAGAGCGGTAAGGAGCCGGTCTCTGTGCAGCTCAGGGTCCAGCCAGCAGCAACACAACGCAGATTGTTCCAACTTCAGACTACTATCCCGGCCAGTGGGGTTGGCCAATGGCGCTCCCCCTTTCCTGCCCTGTCCTCCTTCATCGTCAGGGCAACCGCCCAGGAGTAGCATGCACCCTGAGCATGCGACGCCTCCTTACCCTTTCGTTTGTAGAACCACAGCATACAGCTTCGGAACACAGACATGGGAGAGGGCATGGAGGAAGTAGTGAGAGGGGCGGGGGGCCCACACAGACTGGATCTGGTGACCAGAGATGGTGGTGGTGCTGGTGGAGGTGGTGGTGCTGAGGGAGGCTGGGAGTGAGAGAGGGATGGTGGAGATGGCCGGGCCGGTGGGTGGGTGGGCGGGAGGGCGGGAGGGTGGGAGGTGAGTAGGTGGTGGAGGCGATGGAGTAAATGGACACTGATGCAGGGATGCGAGAGAGATGGGTGGAGGAGTTAGTTTAAGACCTGGTGTGCAGCGGGAGAAGGGAGTCCGTGGCGGGCTGGCCTGGCCAACTCCCTGTCAGAGGAACCGAGGGAGGGCGGGGGAGACAAGGAGGGAGGGCGGGGGAGACGAGGAGGGGAGGCGGTTTGGGAGGTGGTCAGGGGACGGAGGGACGGTCAGACGGACACACGGTCGGAGGACGGCAGACGGTTGCTACACGAGCGGAGGCTCAGCAATGATCAGACAGCATGGGCCGCAGTGACCACCACAGGAGATAACACGGCATCCAGCTCAGCAGTATTCCATTCACATCCCCAGAGGAAAAAACCCGACGCGAGAAACGCAAGCGGACCCTCTTCTGCCTCCTCCTCCTCCGCGAGCCAGGACAAGAAGCCTCGCCGGACGGTATTCCAGAAAAATCTCCCCACTCCTCCCGGCAGAAAAAAACAAATGTCACGGCTCCGTTGTAACGCGCGGAGCGCTACCGCATGCCGCTAAAGTTCCCGTAAACAGAGGGAGACGCCGGTGACGGAGAAGCTAAAATCAGCTCAGATGACGACCATGCCCACATTGACACGGTGCGCGTGTGTGTGGGTGCGTGCGTGGGGCTGAGAGTGTGTGGCTTTGCGTGTGCCCGCGCGGATGTGTCTCCAGACACAACAGCAGTACTCCTCAGCATGGAGGGGGGTGAGGGTGGGGGGGGGGAAGAGAGAGAGAGAGAGAGAGAGGGAGGGAGAAGAGAGAAAGAGCGAGCGAGCGAGCGAGAGAACGCATTCGATCAGTAGTGATGGATGTACTGTACAGCATTGGCAGTGAGAGGAAGGGTCACTGGCCATGCAAGCAGAGGAAGGAACGGGAACCATTTTGCACCGCTGAATGGAAGAGAAGAGCCAAAACTCACCTTGGAAATGGAAAGTCTTCTGGTCCACGGTGATGGTGAATGTGCTGTCGTCCTCGTCATCAATGCCGATTACAGCGCCCTAGGATAATCAGCGCAGGAAAGAGGCAGAGCGAGGGAGGGGGAGAGATAAAGGCAGAGTGAGGCGGGGGGGGGGGGGGAAGGAGCAGAGTCAGACAGAGGGACACGTCACATGCTTGAATCCGTTTCCCCTCTCCACCCTGTCCTCACTCGACCACCATCTCTGTCTGCAAATCCCTTTTGTGTCTCTTAGCAAACTCAATATTGCTCTCCCTATCTCCCCCCCCCCCCCCTCTCTCAACAGCAGGAAAATAACCACAGCACACTTGCTGGTAGGCTGAGTAACTGGTTTGGCATTGCTACCTAGCAACAGAGATGGGGCGTGTCTGCTTCGGGCCTGCCAAGTCAACCTGTATTAATCCAAATGTGTCCCTCGCTCTGAAGTGTAGTAATACGAGCATTAGAAATAAGTGTGTTATCTTGTAGCAGTGATGTGATTGCCATGCAGATTCAGCCCAAATATAGCAGTGTGTATGTTACTTTTGCCAACAGTGAATGAAGCTTCAGGAATCAATAAGGTGGCCTCATTGTATGATTTTTTTGCTAGCATTGCATTGCCTTTTCTAATTATAAATAAATCATTAAGAGCATGAAGTAAAACAAAACAACTCTTTACATTTTTATCAAAACTCCCATCACTCATACAAAAAACAACCTATTCATTTTGAAGGTAGAGACAGAAAGGTTTGCAGGAACAGGTTATGTTCTGCCATGAGACTGATATTTCGCAACATTTTCGAGTGGACAACTAGGTGTTGAAGACAACCACAATAACTTACCAAACCAAGCTGCTCTAGTCTAACTGACATTTTAAAACAGCAGAACATTGATAATGTCCGGTAGAAACCAACTGGTAATTTTCAAATGGAGACTTAAGGCAGACAAAAAATAAATAAAGACATTGCAAATTAGTGAGCAATGACTGGGTGTTTTTCCAGGAGCAAAAGTCAAGGGAGAGCTTCCAGCCATAAACCATACACCCACTTGTCAATGGATAATCATAGCACACAATGACAATGTGACTTTATGCAATGATAACATAAAATTATCAGACTTACTATTACCACACTCAAAACAAAACCTCCAGGATATTAGAAAAGCATGACATCTTTGAAAGTTGTATTTAGGCAAGGTCTGGTAAAATGTAATCTAGCATTACATTTCCGTTAATTTCAATGTGGTTCGGTACACAACTCTGTTTGTTTAGCAAACACACTGGAGAGCAGTCTAATGTGCTGGCTGCCTTTAATTAAAAGAAAACCAAAAAACTGATACGTTTTATTTTTAACCATGATGCATTTAATAGGTCTAACCATTTCAGAAATGGTTGAAGAGGTTATATTTTATTGTACAGGGACAACACAAAAACAAGATATAGCTTTAAAAACAACTGATTCTGAATCAATTGCTACCATCTAGTGGCCAAACCTGTATATGGTAATATTAATGAGTTATAGGAAAACTGTATGATTTTTTCTTCTTAAAAATTACATAAATTAAACATAACTTATTCACTCTCCATCAAATTTCCGCTAAACTAGATATGTTACTTAGATTGTGTCACCAAAACCAGCAGTCGTGGATAACATTGCACACACACAAAGAAAGCATTAATTGAATTGGACGTCCTTCAAGAACTGTAGCCATCGCAAATCAATACCCATCCCTCATGATTCCTCCAGTGATTACCATCACTGTAGTATTCTGCTCTACTTGGCAATGCATCATATCAAAGAAGCAAGTGCATTGTTGTTATGCATTGGCCTCATAATTACTCATGGAATAGCCTACTTTGACTCTGCAAATCGACTAAACTGCCATTTTTAATTATTCTTTTTTTCACTGTTATTTTTCTTTTTAATCTAGTTAGTCTTATGTTGTATTTATTTTAATGTATATCGTAGCACTTTGAGGTCAATAAGTTGATGTAAAGGGCGTTATAAATTACATTTATTATTATTATTTCACCGCCTGGAACGATGTTAAATATGTCCATATTGGGTTAGGCCAAAATAACTTTGTCACCCAAGAGCAGTTATCAGGTCATCAGCTCAGTCAAGGCTGTCACATTTACTCAACCACTCTGGCCAATCTCTCAGAAGCATTCCATGTAGTGTATCCTGTGTTTCTTACCCTGAGACGAACACAGCCTCTTCTTGAGCCTCGCATCATCTTGTCCTTAGACTGCAAACAGGGAAAAATCAGAGGATCAAAGACAAACAATGTCAGTATCAATCCATAATAATGTGATGAAATGTGTTTGGTTTCATTTGATTAGTCGTATTCACTGCTGAGTAAAGTTTTGTTCATTAAGTCGTTTCTCTAGTAATGTTTCAAATTAAATCAATTAATATTATGGTTAGGATCAGATTTTGTTGTCATTATCCAAATACGTATGTATGCACCCGTCCAAGACATGCCTGATGAAACCTGGTCTTTAAAAAAGGCACTAACAACTTTGAAGTTAAACTAGAACGTATAAGCAACGAAGCAATAATACCCGTTTGTCCTGCATTGATTTGGAGATGGTGTGCACCCCTTTATTCTTTCCCAAATAAAAACTCACGCATATGACAATGCGGATAGTTGATCTAAGGCTAGAAAAAACGTAAGAATGTAAAATAGAATGTAAAGGGAATTGGTTAGGCTCCCATGATGGGAATACAGCTAATGTCAAAGAGATAATCACACTCATGCTTCCAGTTGCTCTGACAATATTCATTCACAGCTACCTCGTCCCCTGTCCGAATTGTGATATTAAGCATTAGTCTGATTCATACATAGTTGTATGTATAGTATACACTGTCAGTCAACCCTCCCTTTTTTAAATAGCAAACAAGTCAGCGCTGACAGTCTCTGTCAACGCTGTCACGTTAGCATCATCTAGCTTGCTTCTCTAAGCAGATTCGGGAGAATGGGTTACTTGCTTGCTTGCAGGATGGGCCAATGCGGACATGCATTGCTAACAAATGGCTTAAAACAACCACGCACGATAAGACACTGTGAAGGTATTTACAAACCCCAGATTCCATTCAAGGAGTAGGAATGTCAAGCGGTATCCTGGCTGAGGTCTTTGCTACTAGCTTTGCTAGCTGTACTCGGGAATCATGAAAGGAGGAAGCACTGAAAATACCATAATCTGATTTGCCAGCTGGTCCTCAGGCGCCGATACAATTGGTCAAACGTGGAATCCGTCACAATCTATCCCCGCCTCTTTCTGCCAGCTGAGACTTCCAACTCCTGACCAACACTAGGCCCTTTATTAGACTTAGGTTTGATCATCTGTTTAGACTTAAACAGGTTATACTATTCTATGCGACGATTTGAAAACAAGAAGAGGTACATACCGTGTAGTATGACAGCAAGCCGGCATTGTAATCCAACACAAACCAACGATACTGCCAACCTTTCATGACGTTAGTCCACTTACTCAGCGGCCCCTCCATGATGGACGCCATCTTTACACTGAACTGCGCTCGGGGAGGAGTCGGATATGGTGTGGGGCGCACGATCATCCAACCCAACCAAACAGCAATCCAGTGGTGGCCATCGCCGGAGTCAGGACATTGCCCTGATGTTTTATTAATCCACATACATATTTGAAGAGAAAAGATGGTTCTCATAATGGCAACCGTGGGATGAACTTCGTTTTTACCTCGAACATATTTCACAACAGAGGTGTGGCTATAAATGTAACTGTTGATAGACAGTAAAATAATACTCCAAAAACCACAGGGTATTTGGCAATAACTTTATTATTTACAATAGGTTTAACACTGATGAGAACTTCACAGTAATACACATGAGCATTAAATAAAAAACAAAATGTATTTTGTACAATAGAATGAGTTAATATGTTAACATCTCTGCTGTATTTTCATCCCTGTTTAGATTCACATCTGCAGTGTGTGTGTATGTGTGTGTGTGTGTGTGTGTGTGTGTGTGTGTGTGTGTGTGTGTGTGTGTGTGTTCTCATTGCACTCAACAACTGAAGAAGTGGCCTTTGGTATTACGTGTACACACATGTTATCTTCTGATAAAAAAAATTATAACTGAAAGGAAAGAAACTCCATTAACAATATAAATACAGGCAGCATAAATAAACACAATCAGAAGTTTGTCCTGAGCAGGCTGGGGACATAGCCTGATCATTTATAGCCAAAACACAAAATATACCATGGGTTCCGACCTTAGATTGGAGTAAGGTATTAGTATTGAGCCACGGTGCGACTTGCTTCATAGCCTGATAGCACACATACAAATAAATCTCAACTGGTCTCCTCAAAGGTTAATGTGGTGAAGAAATCTGCTCCTGTAGACAAAGGTTCCACGACAAAAAAACGACCCATTAAACTAGGAGGAAAATGCAGTATACTGGAAAGAATTGCATCATAAGAGGCCAAATTACTATCGGTCAAGAAAAGCAGACATTACTGTTGAAGCAAATATTTTTAATCAGATTCCGGGACCATGGAACAGCCGGGATCCTCTGTACATTATCTGATGGCCATAAATAAGTTAGCAAATAAACAAAATTGCACATTTCCTTTTCAAGTGGGAGCTGGACCATTAAACCAATCAAAAGCAAGTATTTTGTGGTGCTTATCCAATTACTTTAATTTTTCTTTTTTTAAAGGCCGTCATCATGTTACCCATAACTGTAACTGAAAAAGTGCACCAAACGAGGGCTTTTATTTTCATACAAAGGCACAATGAATCATGAGGTTCTCATTGGATGACCCTCGCTGTACCACGCCATACCTTCTATTCATTTGAACCTCACATTAAAAAAAACAAAAACAGATTTTCCATTTGGCAGGAATTCAGGCATTTTATTCATCAGAGGCACATTGTAAGCCGAATGAAATGTGCAGGATTCAAACATACATCTCCTGATCATTGAGTGAAATCAACATTGATAATTCAAATGTCATAGGGCTACATTGTTCAGACACCGAGCGATGCACCATTGGCTTTATCCAGTGTACATTTCAATTTGAGCCAAATTTACAGAAGACGTTAAATAGAGAAATGGCTATAATGAGAGAGGACCAGGCGGTATGCATGTCTCACGAGCATGGTGCAAATTTGTAGTTCGTAAAATGCTGTAAACGGGACATCCATCATAGATGCAATGATAAACCGAGGCCATGGATCAATAAATACTTAACACACAATATGGCACCGCGCCTTTGTCAACTGAAGAGAATAAAGACATTTGACCAGGTTCAGGACCGAACCACAGAGTAATACATTCATACTGCAGATATATTAGATGGGGGGCTTGAATGGGCCTCAGTCTTGCAGTACATCTTTTCAGTTGAAAAAGAAAAAAAACACTGCTCTGAACAACCATGTGACCACACATAGAAATGTATTTTCTGGATATGAAATAAATCAAATATTTACATAACATTTTTGTTGTCAAAATAGGTCTGTGCTTTAAAAAAAAAAGAAAAAAAAAAGAATAATAATTTAAAATTCAAGTTCGGACATAAAGACATTCTAAAACGCTTTATTCTTTTAAACCCAATAATGTACATATCACTCATGTGCTGAAGACATAACTGCAGTTTGTTTGCGTAGGGAGCGGTCCGGTGTGGCTCCTGTGAGCAGGCGGCCGTGTTGTCTTTCTGCAGCGTTAATTAAAACGAGGCACTGAGGCCACGACGAGGCTGTAAGGGAATCCAGCTCTGTCCGTATATCCAAGGACACTTGTAGGTATATATATAGTCCCAAGTCGCCTCTGAGTGTGCTACCCTGTGCTGTCTCCTCGCTGTACTGTTCAACCTTTATTGTGGTGTGCAAGACAAACTGGACATAAATATAGTTTTTGAAATGCTTAAGGAATAAAAGGGATTCATTCCCCCCCCCCTTGTGTAGTGTGTGCTGTGGTGAGAAGTGAAGTTAGTCAAGTCACATCCAAAACAAATTGCTGTGGTTAAAACTAAAGACAACCATATTTCCCCAACTAAATCTCTTAAAAAGGGATATGAGTAATATAATGAATGTGTTATTCATCATGCTTATTGTTCTATTGAGCCTAGATAATTAAACAGAACATTTAACTCAAACTCTTCAATTGACCCGTGTGTCCCTATCGATTCTCCTATAATCTTCCCCAGTTTGGAAACGCATCTAGAAATGGCACATTGGAAAGATAGATCCAACTATTGGATGATTTCTAGACTGCGATTGCCGATTAAAATCCACCAGATTCAGGTAACAATGGCATGAAAGCACTGTTGGCCAAAACACTGATTGATTAAACACTAGAGGTAAACCCAAATACTTACTAAAAGGATGGTCCCCATAGACACAAAATATATTGTCATTCGTCTTGGCTTGGGAAAACTGGCACCTTGGTTTCAAATCAGACTGGGTCAAAACCACCATCTACACCTTCCTCAGTGTACGACTGACTAACCGACACAAATCAAGCTTATTCTTTCGCTACTCGTGGGAATGGACACCCACAGATGATCCCCCACTCCCACATTCAAACAGCAAGCAGGCGAACGATCCACATTTAGTCTGGTACAAACATCTTGCATATGTACAGTTCAGAGCAACATGAGCGTCCACACCGGGCATCTTATGAAACAGTTCTCTGTAAACAATAAAAAGAACGCTTTGTAGTGATTTCTCTGAGATACTTTTGAGGGGCTCCTCCCACTGTGTCCCCCCCCCCCCCCCCCCCCGGAAGAGCGGCCCCTACTGCCCGGAGCATTGAAAGGAGCGGGGGGTATAAGCAGTCTGTCGAGCTGTCCAGGGAGGTGTTGCTGTTGTTGGCGGCGGCGGTGGTGGTGGTGGTCGGCTACCTCTGCACCAGATCACTAATCTCCTTAACGCAGCTGTGCAGGTTGTCCAACGCCGGGCCGCAGCCCAGGCTGCTCAGCCCCGCTCCCCCCGCCGAGGACGCCCTCACCTCCTGCAGGCTGAGCTCCAGCTTCCCCACCGCCTCCCGGAAGGCAAACTTGTTCCTCGTCTGGGGGATGCGGTCCACGTACCCCGAGCAGTAGCCCAGCAGCTGGTGGCCAGAGTCCAGCACCTGGCTGCTGGAGGGGCTCTCGGGGCCGCCGACGTGCAGGGCGTGGCTCAGGCACTCGGCGCACTCCAGCAGGGCCTTGCGGCTCGCCCGCTCCTGGGGAGGCCGCTCGGCCTGCTGCCGGGTCCGTCGCAGGGCCGCCTTGGAGCCCGTGGAGGGGAGGGCCGAGGGGGCCGAGCCGTTGGCCAGCTTGGCGGGGGGGGCGTGGTTATTGGTGGGGGCGGCGGCCGAGGGCGACGGAGAGAGGGAGGGAGACGACGCCGGGGGCACTTGAGGCGGCGGCACCGACGGCCGCCCGGCCCCCGTCCCTCCCGACGACGTCCTCCCGGGTCGGTGGGGGCCCTTCAGCGTGTCGCCGTTCACCTCGGCGGCGGCGGGGGCCCCGGCCATCTGCTCCTCGCCGTCGCCGCTGTACGAGTGGGAGACGCCGCGCAGGGTGGGCGGCGGCGGGGGGGCGCACTTGGGCTTGACCAGCCGCGGGCGGTCCCGCTCCCCCTGGTGGTCGGTGAGCAGCTTGAAGCGGTTCCCCTGGGAGTCCACCCCCACCAGGTGCACGTCGGCGGGGCCGTGCTTCAGCGTGGGGGAGATCAGCACCGGCACCTTGTGGTTGTGGGCGGGCGGGGCGCCGGCCGCGGCCGAGGTCGCCCCCGAAGCGGAGGTCTTTGACGGGGAGGGCCGCGCCTGCTGCCGGTCCTGCCCCCCGCCCTCCTCCCGGACCCGGGAGAGAGTGTCCGACTCCCCCGACTCCCCCCCTACCCCGGGCCCCCTCAGCCCCCCCGGGGTGCCCCGGGGCAGCAGCTTGGCCTTGGGCCGCTCCCTGATCTGCGCCGTGCCCTCGTCCATCCTCCTCGGCGGGGTCTCCGAGGGCCTCGGGGCCCCGTTCTCCGGCTGCGAGGTGGTGGAGGCGGTCCTCTCCAGGGGGGGCTTGGCCGTGCGGTTCCTGGGTAAGGTCAGCGCCATGCGCTCCAGGTCGGGTAGCCCGGCGGACATGGACGAGGTGGAGTTGGACCGGGGGAAGGCCTTGGGGCCGCCCACCGCCTCGTCCGAGCAGGCCGACTTGCCCGTCCGCAGCCCCAGGGTCCTCTTGATGAGGCGCGGCGTGAAGAAGCCCGCCAGGCTGCCCCAGCCGCTGCCGCCCCCGCCGCTGGCCACCTGGGCCCCCCCGCCGGGGGGCTTCGGCCCGAAGGTGGCCCCGCAGCAGCGAGACTGGGTCTGGGCGGGCTCGCCGTGGGAGTGGGACGGGGAGGCCGAGAACCCCCCCAGAACGTCCGGCTGGGGCAGCGGCGGGGGCCCGCTGAAGGAGGCGGTGGGCTCGTACTTCTTGTGGGGCTGGGTCTCCATCTCGCGGAAGGAGCTGCTCCTCTTGGGGGGCGTGGGGACGCTCTGCTGCAGCTGGGAGGCGGAGGAGGTGGACGAGGACGACGTGGACTTCTTCTTCATGAAGGAGCTGAAGAAGCCCGCCTTGCGGTCCCGGGCGAAGGTGCCGGCGTCCTGGGCGTCGTCCAGCGGGCCGCCGGGAGACTTGTCCCGGGGCTGCTGTTTGCGGGGCAGGGCCGGGGAGCAGCCCGACCGGACGTCCACCCCGAGCACGGTGGAGACCACACCTAGGAGCAGAAGACCACAGGGTGGGGTCAGTCGACAGAACTGCCGGGCCCTCTTTAGGCTGAGAGAGACGTTCACTGTCCACCATGGGTTTATTGCGTGTTAAATAAAGCTCTAAACAAGGTTTGTTTCTCTTGTTTGGTAGACGCAGAGGCCACGCCCACTAGGGCTACGCGTGGACCTTTCTATGAAGAGTTACATCGTGATCCTCACTCTCTCGACAGCAAGCTGTTGTCTATCCTCAGGGTGACAGGGACGGAAGAATAACACATTTCAGGCAAATAGAGGGGAATATTTGATGCTGCGCCAGTGGCGCACTCATGCAGAGGTCGATGATTTACAACTGTGGCTTGTGTAAGACAGGAAGACGATTGGCCCGGGGGAGAAACATTTAGGGGGAAAAAGCCCTGAGATTGAGTAAACCTGTCAAACGCCTGATCTCCATTATGAGCAGAATGGATGTTGCGTAACTTTATTTATAAGCGCTAGGGACCGTTTATGTCAAAACAGACCGAGAAAGAGTGAAAGGTCATCTCATGAGGTGAATTATTAACTTCCGTTGAATGAGCCTTGGCAATATGTGTAGTTCATATAATCGTTTAACAAATCAAAGTTATTTTACACATCTTCGTATTATTCATGTTTCAATAGTCATGTTATATTTGTCTACAGATATTTGACATACTTGTCAAAGGGGTTGTGATTTGTTTTAACTAATGAACAGAAAAAAAAGGTTGGAAAAAGGATGAGAAAGGGTTTTCTATTTTCATTCGTTATGTGCTTTTGACTTTAGGTAAATGCAATGTGTACATAGCTTTTGATGAATTCTAAACATGAATAAAACCAGACTGATAAAAGTTGTGGGCAGGTTTAATGTACCAGAAAGTGAATATATTAATATTTTAGTAGGAAATCAAATTGAAACACTTTATTTTTTTAACAGAACATTAAATAACATAAAAAATAAACAAATGATTTAATCAAACGTAGCATGAAAAAAAATGCACATTCATACGATTTTAATCCATTGCATGTTAATGATGATCCAAATAACACCACATACATAAACACTAATTGTTAGAAGGAGGGCTCTTTATAGCTCTTTTGCGCTTTTCATGGCATCCATATGACTTCTGATTCGAACGCTGTGATCCAATTGGACTAGCGGGGTTGTTCCCACAAAAATGCAGCCACGGGTTTACACGCAGTCAGTCGTCGCGGAAGACTGCTCCCGTCCTCTTCAGGCGGCGCGCTTGCCGCCGTTGCAGGTGCTCGTCTGTCCCTGGGGGCCCGGGGCCCCGGGTACCTGCAGAGTAAGGACTGGAGGCGCCCGGCGACGGGCGGGTGCTGGTGTGGGCTGTACCTGAGAGACTGTGCGAGCCTTGGTCCGTCCGGCCGTCCAGCCCGCCCTCTATGTTCTCCTTGTTGTCCGTGTGCTTGCGGAGGGTGCGGGACTTGGACGGTAGCAGGGGCGTGTCGTGGCCGAAGCTGTGCGGCTGACCTCCGTGGCCGGAGGTCTTGCACAACTCCTCTGCGACCTCTGAAAAAGGGAATGAGTGAATAAAAATCTATTATGAATGGTTTGCATTCATATTGGGACCCTTTCAGACCTGTGTGGCCCATTCAAAGTGCTTTACAATTGTTGACTGATATAACATCCACCCGTTCAATAACGCCATGCAAGGCACTACAGCCCGTCGGGGGCGGCCTGGTGGAGGTGCCTTGCTCAGGGACACCGGGGAACGGACCAGGATCCTGTGTTTTGCCGTGATGATGACACACCGGAAATCCCTGGCAGGAAAACACTCCTTTTCTAGGAACCCAGATGCAGATGCATGCATTACGGTGTGCGTGAGTCAGACACATATCCGTCCCTCACTCCAGCCACGCTCCCCCGGAGTCATTATGTCGTTTTATTGGTGATGAAACTCATCCGCTCCACGCATTCAAATCTCCAATCTCCAGGCCCACCACTACATTATTTCCGGCCACTGTAATTACTAAAGTCCTCTGGGAAATATGTGTATTTTCCCCCTGACGCACCTTAACTCAGGAGTACCATGCACAGCAGTATTGGGATATGCAACTCTGTAGACACCAGACGATGTACCGCCATCCTAGCATTGACTTGGCTACCACCTTAGTCACACCCACCGTCTCAGTCCATTTAACAATGCACAGCTATGACTACTACTGCTAATGAGAGCTACGCTGTCTGCATTAAGGAGACAGGACTAATGTAGCATCACAGCTAAATCAGGTCTTCATTCATCATCAGTCCCTGCATGCCCTCTTCCCGAGAAGAGCTTTTACGGTAAGAGGGGTGAAGACTACAGCCAGGGCAGTCTTGACTCAATCTCTTGACTCAATCTCTGCCCTGTCTGGACAGTGTTTCGATATCCAAGCATAGTGGTGGGTAAATATAGAAATAATCAATATCATATAATCTCAAGAAGACTTGAGTCCTGGTTGATGTCCCACGTCTTGCCGAACCATGGGATCTAGAGAGGTTCAGGTAGGGGTACAACATAAGGACAACCCTGCAGCTGGATAAGCTGTGTGTATTATTTTACCTTCAGAGATGCTGGAATCATGGAACATGGTCTCAAAGGCCTGATGGATCTCAGCAAACGAGGGCCGGTCCAACGGGCTCCACTGCCAGCCTGGTGTGGACGAAGGCCAAACAAAAATCCAAGGTAAAACAACAACAAAAACATCTAGGAGAAGTCAAATGATCAACACATGGGAATTCTAAAAAAGTAAGAATAAATCATTCAATTCATAGGAACATGCATAGGAAAATGTTTCTGCCTAATTTAAATAAGTCACTTTGGATAAAAGCGTCTGCTAAATGCCCTAAATGTAAATAGAACATAAAATGTCTTTGTAGAAATAACATGGATCTGTGTTGAATGTTTTACCACGACTACAACTGTTATTCTCCATCTCCATCTCTTTAATAGTTGAATAGTAATACGACACGCAGTGTGAAGCATCTGATTGCATCACCGTTACAAGACGGACCGGTATCCGTCTAACTTTGACGGGGTTGAACGGTGTGCAGGTGGAACGACATGCCGCTACTCACAGGCCCTCATGAGCTCGTAGACTTTAGGGGGGCAGCCCTCAGGCTGCTCCATGCGATAGCCTTTCTCCAGCAGGTCGTACACCTGGGACAGGTCGATCCCGGGGTACGGAGACATGCCGTAGGTGGCGATCTCCCAGAGCAGCACCCCGAACGCTGCAGCGGACGCAAACGAGAAAATAAATCCATTAGAAATATCCCTGGGCACAGCGGAAAAGGAGAAGCACTCTGGGGCGAGGTGCTGCGTGGGTCTTCTCCGGCCGACTCACCCCACACGTCAGACTTGATGGAGAAGGTGTTGTAGGCCAGGCTCTCGGGCGCGGTCCACTTGATGGGGAACTTGGCGCCGGCGTGGGCCGTGTAGGTGTCCCCGGTCATCAGCCGGCTCAGGCCGAAGTCCGCCACCTTCACCACGTGGTTCTCCCCCACCAGGCAGTTCCGGGCGGCCAGGTCCCTGGGGGGAAAAGAGCGGTGACACGGTGAGCGAGGTGGAGTTGCAGGCTGGGTCACGTGGAAGAGTTTAACATCAAGGTTATAATAGTGCATCTTTAAATCAAACATTAGATATCTACTTAGATATTCAAATCAAGTCTGAAACTCAAATACATCGATTTCGGCATCACAATATGATTTATTGAAGATTTATTTTTGCATAGACAAGAAGTTAGACAGGACGGTATGGGAGGGAAAGAGAGAGCGGAGGACTTGCAGCAAAGGTTTAATCGGTCAACCACCGAGGCGCCCCTCAATATGATTTATGATGATGAGATTTATTTCCCGCTGAGGCAACCCAACGCTGTGGATAAAAGCATCCAACTGGAATACATTATCATTTTTTTTGTGAGGACACACACACACACGCGCACACACACACACGCACACACACGCGCACGCGGCCTCACCTGTGTATGAAGTTCTTCTTCTCCAGGTACTCCATGGCGGAGGAGATCTGCGTGGCCATGTAGAGCAGCACCACGGCGTTGGTCTCCTCGCGGTCGCACTCCCTCAGGTAGTCCAGCAGGTTGCCGTTGGGCATGTACTCCGTCACGATGTAGAAGGGAGGCTCCAGGGTGCACACGCCTGGCGGAGAGGGCAGGGAGGAGACGGGGCAGAAACAGGTTTATTCTGGGGTTCAGGGGACGGTGTTGTAGGGGACGCAGATTCAACATCTCAGCTTCAGGCCGAGATGTTGAATGTGCCACCTCCGTCACGGTGGCACATTCTCTTGTACACTTCACACTTGTTTTGCCTGTGTGTATGTACTTCGATTATGGTACCCATTGCACTCTTGATCATCCCTGGATTGAGGGATCCCCCACTCGCGTTCCTTCTCAAGATTTCTTCCTTGCTAATTAAGGGAGGTTTTTAGGGGGCTAGACTCTGGGGGTGTCATAAATATACGGCCTGTTAAGACCTTTGAGACTGTACCTGTGATTAAGGGCTATACAAATACAATTGAATGGAACTTGTAGTCCTAAGAACAAATCCATAGCCACTGACCTAGTAGTTGGACTAGGTTGGGGTGTTTGACCTCTTTCATCACCGCCGCCTCCTTCAGAAATTCTTCAACCTCCATGGTGTCCTCCTGTCATGGGAACAAACCGATTTAGATATGATGATTGGATTAAATGATGAGACCATCGACTATGAATAGAATAGTGAATGGCGACAAAACACCAGACTTTAAAACATCAAAAAAATACACCACATGCAGTACCACAAAACTAACAGCAGGCGGTGCTCCAATACCAGCGTGCTTGGACTATATGTTCTGTTAGAAGATTCGGGCTGTGGTGGATGAACACTTTAAATCCAAGAGCAAAACAGATCAGCCCACTCCAGAAAAAACAGAACTTTTTCAAACAACAACAAAACAAAACAAAAATAAATTGTCTTCCGTTCATCTTCGAAACAAACGCACCTTGAGCGTTTTGACGGCGACGGTGAGGCTGTACTTCTTCCAGACGCCCACGTAGACCTCGCCGTACTGCCCGCCGCCCAGCTTGTGCTTCATGGTGATGTCGGTGCGCTCCATCTCCCACTTGTCGTGGATGGGCGACACGCCGTACACGGTGGGCTTGTTGCACTTGGGCGCCGGGTAGTGCAGCGTGGTGACCAGGCCGTCCGCCACCGTGGAGTGGTGGTGGACCAGCTCCGCCAGCGTGGCGAAGCGGCTCTCCGCCGTCACGTACACCTGGGGGGGCGAGAGGGGGCGGGAGGGGGCGGGAGGGGGAAAGAGGGAGGGAGAGAAGGAGGGAGAGAGAGGGAGCGGGAGGGGAGTGAGAGAGAGAGCGAGAGTGTGTGAGGGAGCGGGAGGGGGCGAGAGAGAGCGGGAGAGAGTGCGAGAGAGAGCGAGGACGAGTGGGAGAGGGATCGGGAGAGCGCAAGATGGGGATCGAGAGAGACGGAGAGAAAAGTTTTAGAAAAGTTAATTTCAATCATTTTACGAAGAATCCTCAGACTATTGGGTCTAGGAAGACGAGTGATCGACATGGGGACACAGACACGAGATACTGAAGTGCGGAAAAACCATCTTGTTCCAGTCACACGAATTAAGAGAGAAATCCAAAACAAGTGCAGTCGGAATTTCCACCCAAAAACATTTCCACCAACAGTCGCACAATTTCTGAAGAAGCGCCATTGAGAAGTCTGAATTGAGGAAACCGAACCAAGAACGCACGCCAAACCACGACCCTCCTCTTCCTCCTCCCCCAACACCACCCCCAGTCTCCTCTACCTTTCCGTCAGAGGACATGTTGCTGTGGTAGTGGCACAAGCGGCCCTCCTCTTCCTCTTCCTCCTCCTCCTCACCACCACCCATCCCCCGCCCCCCACCCTCCCTCCACCACGCCCGAACAACCCCCCGCGCCCCAAGTCTCCTGTACCTTTCCGTCGGCGGACGTGTTGATGCGGTAGTGGTACACGCGGCCCTCGTAGCGCAGCGAGATGGACAGCTGCCCGGGGCTGCTCTCGCTCTCCCGCACCAGGAAGCTGCCGTTGATGAGGGAGCTGAGCAGGTACTCGGCGGCGGAGCGCGACACGGGCCCGTGGTACCAGCTGTGCTTCTCCAGGCTGTTGACGGGCGTGATGTAGTTGGACGGCACCCAGCCCTGGCCGTTCTTGGAACGCACCTCGCTCCACTCGCCATTCTGGTTGTAGCCCAGCACCCGCAGCTTCTCGCCTGGATGGGGGGGGGGGGGGGAAGGAGAAGGAGAAGGAAGGAGAAGAGATAAGATGGTGTAGCCTGTGTATGGTTCGCTATAAAAGGGAACAGGGGGAACGGGTGACCCAATTTGAACACAGCCGAGGAGATTTATGTAACAGGCGCCATTGTGGATGGAGCGAGGTTAGTTTAGTTCATACCGTCATTAAACCAACAATGATATTTCGTTTTTACTAGATCCAACGCAAAGGAACAGCCGTCGCAGTCTAGTGTCTGAGAAGCTCAAACAAAATAGTTACAGGTTTGATAGTCAGGGAAAACTATGAAAGATATATCGGTGAAACCAATATGTCAGATAACATTAGCTAATGAGTCGGACTCATAGCAAAGAAAGCTTTTTAGCTTTACTTTAGTTGCCGTCACAGATAGCGATACAGACTGTTTGTGTTGTGGAGAGGGATGGTATCATCCAAAAGACACTGGGTCATAAGGCATACCAACGCATGTAAGGGCAGAGGACAGTAAGACACACGTATGAGGTTTCTGAACCTGTGTGCAAGGAACACATCCCAAAGCCGTGCGTGTTGAGACCTGGCCCGGGCCACTCCTGCCCCTCCTAGCCCCCCCCTGACGTCAGCAGTGTTGCAGAGGTGGAGGAACGTGTGGAGGAATGAGATACACCATGCCACACAGCCTATCAGACACTGTACCAAACCCCATAACAAACCAAAACACCTTACCAAACACTGAGCCAAGCTAATCCCCATAACAAACTAAACACCATACCAAACACTGAACCAAACTAAACCCCATAACAAACTAAACACCATACCAAACACTAACAAATACTGTACCTAACCAAACTAAACACCATACCGATAACTGTAACAAACTACACTTCGTCCCAAAACGAACATCATACCAAACTGAACACAACATACCAAACAAATGACATACCAAACTAAACCCACTACCAAACGACACACCCGTGGCACCACACATCGTGGTATCCTCAACAGAAGGTGAACACTATTACGAATCCAACACATACCCTATCGGCTAAGGGCTTCAGCTTTTAGGAGTTAAATTGAAAGTGAAGAGAGAGGGGGGGCTGAAAGACTAGGGGACGGGGGGGGAAGAAAGTGAATTGAGGACAGGTAGAGCCTCTGTTCCAGCAAGGGCCCTGTGACGGTGAGTGGGCCTGACAGCGACTAGACCGGAGTGCTTTTCCTGAGGGGGCAATGGAAACCCTGTCCCATGCCATCACATGCTCCTCTACGGTTGCCCACCTGTCCAGCTCGCCTCACCATTCGTCCGAGTGCTTCCACCAGTTATGCAACCCTCAAATGCGTTTATAAAACCCCTAACAGTCATTTTTGTCATCTTTCCAGGCGACGTCATAATCTTTGCGAAAGCCACTCATGATGACTTAAAACCGATGACGGTGAAGCGTCCCCCGTAGGACTTCATCGTCCACAACAATCAGCCATCTTGTGCGATGTAAACGCCAAGAACATAGCATGCAGTACGACATCACAACCCTGCTGAAACTGCACCGGGAAGAGGACTTTTCTCAGAGCATCCTCCTGACTAGACTACGTGTGGGTGTGAAGTCAAAGTTTGCAGGGTGGGGAAGGGGTCTACCCTTGGCACAGAGCAAGTGGGGGGGGGGTGGGAGGCATGCTTGCTATGAGCAGGGCACTGTCTGGACTAGCGTGGCTTGGCTTGGCTTGGCTCGGCGAGCAGCCTGCGATTGGTCACAGCCTCGGGGGCCCTCTCTTGTTGTCCGCCCCCGCCCACGCTCGACCACTTCCACCTGTTATTATTACAGTTGAACGGACTTCATGTTAACACTGCCTCAGAGCCGGGGCACGCCGTGGACGTGTCTGGCCCCGGGTTCAAGAGCGAGAGCGAGAGAGAGAAAATAAACACCGGAAGAAACGGTGGGGATGGGGGCGGCTTCACGTCGGTGCATGCATGGGCGGCGTGCTCACGCGTGCGTCTGCGTAATCTCACATTTGGCTCAATGACTCAAGGCAGCGAGCGTCGCCTCAGTCCAAGGCCGCTGGAATGAGAGGCATTAGAACGACGGGACAATTAACACACTGGCCCATGTTTAACACTTTAGACGGGCCGGGGATCAAGCCTGCGTGTCTCTGGGTAATCGGCGGGGGGATATTTTAAGCTCATGACTCAAGGGGAGGTAAGGGGGGGTGGGTTCAGTCGGTCCACTGGTAAAATGTAGAGGGAGAAAGAAAAATAACACACAAAACAAACAAAACAAGGTTAAAGGGTGAGGGGATCACCGTCACCCTGGACTCCTACATCAGCACCCTGATTGAATTATATTACCACAGAATAAGTTATTACGTTGTTGTTGGTGAGTACCGTCTTTCAGTTAGCCAACAGGATGCTAAGAATTCAGTGTTCAGGAAGAGCCACAGCAAACAGCCACAGCAAATCCGGAAATGTATTAGCAATAATGACCACTTGAAAACCCTGCTGCGAGTTCAGGTGATTGGTGGATGCTATCTGAGGAGGAGGTGAAACCGGTACCGGTGGGTTGGTGAGCTGGTCGCTCAGGCATTGCTTGTTCACACAATGGAGCTACGGTATCTGTCCAGAGGTTGGTCATCATTCCTGGGGGGGGAGCAGGTGAACCTCTGCTGACTCACCACATTCCAACCACACGCACTTCCAGTTATGTTGCAACGTAAACAAACCATCGGAGCAGGCGACGTTCATTCATGCGCGCCCCGCGGTCCGTCACTACTCTCACTCACTTAACACCTTGAAACTTGAAAGGGGTGCCGTGCCTTGATGACCACAATCGATGCCAGAGGAGTTGCTCATCCGGGCGTGGTTCTGAACGCTTTAGGGAAGTGGAACGGTTGTTACGGCAACCTGGATGATCAGGCATCAACACCAAGCATTGTAGTCTAGACAACGGAGATTACCCGCATATTGCGTGACACATTGAAAAAAACTATTCACAGCAATGACTCTCCGTGGACCAGAAATTTACTTTGTGTGAAAAAAAGAAAGAATAAACCCTTTGTCATTTACGGGTCGGCCTGTGTCTCAGGAGGTAGAGAGAGTTGGCTGGTGACCCGAAGGTTGCGAGTTCGATCCCGGGCTCCAGCTAGAGTGTCGAGGTGTCCCTGAGCAAGACACCTCACCATTACTGCTCCGATGTGTCAATGTGTGGTGGTTACCTTTGGTGATGCTGAGCGTGTTGTCGCCGCTGGCCACAAAGTCATAGAGCGCCACGAAGAGGTTGGGGTCGCTCTCCGCCGCCCCCAGCAGGTTCTCCTTGGAGCTCCAGCGTACCGCCTCCGTCAGCGCGGCCGCGTCCAGGCCGAAGGGCCGGTGCAGAGCTTCTGGAGGAAGACGAGGGGCAGGGGGGGGGGGGGGGCAGAGGAGAAAACAGAGTGAGACAGATGGAAGAAGAGAGACACTGACAACCCACAAGAAGCACACACAAGAAGCTTAAGAGCAATTTAGAAAAATATAATAATCGGAATGCCCAACTGATTCATCGCCTCGCTACTCTGGATGGTCCAGGTATCTGCTGGAAACGACCGGTGAACAGCACAGTGTGTGACCAACGCATTGCTCTGGTCAAGGATCAACCTGACACAGCTAGGTGTGGTAGCAGGCTGATGGAGGGAGAACAGCAGCAGACCCTGGCCTGGTCCCCCTATGCTGTTGTTCTCTCTCCAAGCCTCACAGCAACTCCTCCGGTTCAGACACAAAATCAAGCCATTGTCCAGTACAACGCCAACAACAACCAAAAGAGACTGCCGGCGAAGGTTGCATCCTCTACCTGTCGGTTGGGGCCCATTGGCCTGGCCCAAATCTAGGGGGCCCGATCCATTTAGACTGGTCCACTGGTCCTCAAAGCTGCTGCTCGCCCCTAGGCAACTCAATAACATAATCTATCCGACTCTATGAACAACCACTGGAGTCCTGCTGTACACAAGACACACACGCTGATCTAACACGGCGTGCGGAGCACAAGCAGGTAGCCACGGTGGGGGGGGAGGGATTTGGATTGTGTGGGGGTGTGTGCATAAGGAGAGGCGGGCGCCGGGGTAGCTACGAAACGCAGGTAAATAATGGCTCATGTCCCAGGAATGCCTAGAGATGGTCCTCGGAAAAAGTTCTAGCAACTAAGTCAAGTACATGAAAAGACACGTACAGTCAGAGACACGCAACTTAACACTCCTTAGACAGTGCGGCACCTATGCACGGGCTCACACCCACTCAGCCCAATGTTGGATCCGAAACGCACATTCATAGTCACCTGTGCGGTGAGTGACTATGAATGTGGGTTTCAGATTATGCGTTTATCAGCAACACACGCAGCCATTGTACACACAGTCACACAGACAAAGTCACACAATTCGCCAGCTGCTGCCAAACTCCACTACGCGTCGGGACAGCTGCTGGGAGATTGAAGCGGGGCTTCGAGAGCAAAAGGGACAGTGATACATAGGGTGGAGAGACGGAGCCCTTATCGGTTAAGAAACAAAACAAGAGCTATGCTAGCTAAGGAATTGTTGAGTATTAGTAGTATCAGTAAGTGGAAACTAAAGGGATGTTATGTAGTTTCCGTATTGTGGTATCAGAGTAGCATAATCACCATTCACGGGGAAATACAGAAGTAGGAGAGACTTTTAACGAGCTTGATAGTTTGATCGAAACCTTTGGATCCTTTCACTTGCGCTGTGGTTCAATACCGCATTCAACCACAACTGAGGAACCACAGCATGAATAGACTGAACATGTGTCTGCTGGCGATCCGTTCTTTAGAGACAGCCAGATATTTGGAAGTTACTTTTGAGTTTTAATTATCCAGACGTTAGCACACAAACCCTCTGGTAGCAACATTCTTACATGGTGTTGTTCAAGCCAGCATCTGAAGTATAACAATGGACGAGTACAATGTTGAGAGAACACACCGTGTGATCTGCTTTAGTCCAAAGTCCAATGCAAATCCCTTCTAAGATGACTACTACACAAAGCACTACACACCTTTGTTGTGGACCAGCATGCATTGCAGTGCAGCGGTGGCAGTGACCTGACTCAGCCACAGCTCCCAGTACATCTTGTGGTGGAGTATCCCAATGAAGGAAATGTAAGGATACAATCCAGAGCCGTCGGGGAAAAAAAGGAAAGACGCAGACAAGCTAGAGTCAATGACGCTCCTAGACGCTTAAAAAGTTTCCTGCGCTGAAAAAAACCGGCATGACGACGGCGGAGGTAGTAGACACCCCCCGCACAGCGTTCTCTTTTACCCACGATCGGGACCACCTTTGAGGTCTAGAGACGCCGGCGGTGACTAGCGGGCTCCGCTCTCACTGGGATGTCTGTGAACCTGTCCAAGGTCTAGTCTCTGGAGGGCTGCCGACTGGCTTTGATGTGGCCTAACGGGGTTCAGCTCTCCCGGGTCCATCCGGGCAGCACCGGGAGCAATGACTGCTGCTCTCTGTGGTGTGATGCACTGTGAGGGAGGCAACGCGTGGTGGTGGTGGTGGTGGTGGTGGTGGGGGCGACTGTAATATTGTAGGGGGGAGGGAAGGGTGCATGTATGCAGAGAAGTTTGGGGGTATGACCGTCTGTAAGGTATGGGTGTGTGTGTATGCATGTGTATATTTGTGTGTGTGCGGGAGTGTGCGTGTTCGTGTGGGAGTGTGTGTGTGTGTGTGTGTGTGTGAAGTGTGTGCTTGTGCGGGCTTGTGTGTAGGAGTGTTCTTGGGGCATTCGTCATCGCTGATCTTGTGGGCCACAGCAGATGGCCAGTGCTATTGATCCACACTATGCCTCTAGAGAAGGGAGTGAGTGTAGGGTGAGTGTGTAAGTGTGTGTTTTTATGTGTGTACAAGGGCTGTCAAGTTGTGGTTGGTTGGTTGGTTGGTCGACATGCAAATGTTGAAAAATTGCTGGTGGTGCTAGGCTATATCATCCGAAATAATTAAATTTTGAATAATGATGATATATTCAAGACTCCGAAGCTTCTGTTATAATTATTGGTTGAAAACGACGACAAAACATCATGTTGGTGTGAGACCCTCTTCATATTGAAGCTCTGCCGTAACAGAGTCGGACTCAGAACAAGAGTAGATCTGAAACCCAAGTAATTCCTTCAAAAAGCACTTAGGTGATATTGAGGCTAACATCTAGAGTAGAATGTTCTGTGGCCGATTGAGTTAATCTCGAGATAACGTGAAGATTAGTTATCTCCAGATTGATTTCAGTCGACCAAGATATTCTTTGGATGACTACAGCCCGAGTGTGCATGTTTCAAGAATCTGTATATGCAACTGTTGTACATGGGGGTAAGGCCAACTGTTCGTCCCACGTGCATATCACAGCACTCTCTCTGAGAATGTCGCTCTAATGAAGTAGTGATATTCTGCCATGCCCCTCTTACCCACCTGCTATTTCCCAACAGGGACAAGGCACACTCTCTCCAGGAAATGCATAACACTCAAATCATACCTCGAGACTGGGCTATGACGAAAGCAACACCTTGCCAACCACAACAACAAGGAAATAGCCTCACGAGATTGTTTGAAGTATTCATTGGATTTCTAATAGATAACAAATGCACCTTAAAACTGGATATGGTGTGGTCGACCAAACATTTTAAAAGACTTAAGATTGGAAAAGGTGTACTGTCATGGTGAGTTGACCGAAACAGCGTTTGGTATGTGTGGAGTTCGGCGCGTGCCTGTGTGTGTGCCCTGTACGCTTGTGCGTACTGGGGGGCTAGAACACATGTGTGCGGGGCAGAGACTGTGTCCTTGTGTGAGCGCGGTGGGCTGTGCATGCTTGTGGATCCCATTGGCAGGCCAAGCCTCCAGCACCCCCCCCCCCCCCCACACCCCATCCCCACTACCCCCCCTGTTCTCCAAGACAGCTGGGATGAAGGTGACCCCCCCCCCCCCCCCCCAAACCCCCTCCACCCCGACCAACTCTCTACATGCATGTGCTAACAGACATGCTTGCTGAAACATACAAACATTGTGAATGTGCCTCAGTGGTGATATTATATCCGCCCAGACTCACCAAGACCCTACTTCTATGGCAGCCACATGTGTGCGTCTCCTCCCATTTAGTGAAACCCCAACCATACATTTCATTGAATGAACAGTAAGACGCATGCCAATTAAAGACATAATTGTTTCTAATTGAACACGGACTACCTCGATCTGAAACAAGCGTGCCGAGAGGTATTCATAGTATAGCATATGAACAAAAAAGCATCAACACCCATAAATACCCTCCACATGGAGTCCAACTGGCCAGAAGTTGCAGATAAACGGCCTTCTGGCTGGAGGAAGCCCCAAACAATGAGCCGAGACAATGTCACGGATGAGGGCCACGTACACAACAAGACGCCATGCAGGCGTACAGAGCTGGGTCGGACCCCCAGGGAGAGGCAGAGGGCGGAAGCTAAGTGCGAGGTGGGGGTGGGAAATCAGGGAAAGCCACTGACAAGACAACAGCACAACAGCACTGTGGATGCAGCTCTTCGTCAAGTGAATTAATCGTTTGATGACAACGACAATAATAATATAATGCGATTAAACTTTGGAAAACTGATCAAATACCAGGTTCATCAAACCTTAATAGCCCTGTAACATCTGAACAAGTCCCCAGTGGATATTTGATTCAATAATGAGACAAATGTAATAAACAGATCAAAGTACATGAAACCTGAGGAATTTGACTGTTTGCTTCATTATGTACCATTTCACTTCATGTTATTTGCATATTAAACTAACATACTGGGCCCCATTAGCCACATTGATTACCGTTGCATTCATTAAGGAGGGCTCCTCCTTTACCAATGAACGTGTATAAAGACATCAGATGAGACT
The DNA here is from genome assembly GCF_031168955.1 of Gadus macrocephalus. NCBI lineage: Eukaryota > Metazoa > Chordata > Actinopteri > Gadiformes > Gadidae > Gadus > Gadus macrocephalus. Next base: position 23,183,627 of record NC_082393.1, read on the forward strand.
TCAACATTCCCATTACCAATGCTACTTCAGAATAAGAACGAGTGCACGCATGTTCAAGTACTGACAGGACACTTGTGCCCATTTCTTGGCCTTGACCTTTGGCTTTGAGTGAACCATTAACACCTGTACCGCCACAGACAGATCCCGGCAACGCCTTTGGATGTTCCTCTGGAAGGGCACTAATTAGGAAGTGAGAAATCACCGACCTGAGCCCAAGGGCCAGTAGTCACTCAGGCAGGAACGGGGGAACAATGGAGCCCTAACCCACAGGCTTTGGCCCTCCCTGGCGGGGCCCTTGGAGGGCCCGTTATGGGAAGAATAATGGGCTCTAAGTGCTTCCCTCAAGGCGTACAGGCAGCATGGCTAAGTGCTGCATTATGCGACAGGGCACTGGATGAGCGTCACATGACCACTTACAGGACGTCTTCCTTTTGCTGAGGTTTAAAAAATATGTATATCTATAACACACAACTCACACCTTCAAGACTGTAGCATCCTTCCAGAGATGAAGGATGCACACAATTGAACCTATAGCCGTGTTTTGGAAGGGGATAAGAAATGGAGGTTAAGGTGAGTGAGTGAGTGAGTGAGTGAGTGAGTGAGTGAGTGAGTGAGTGAGTGAGTGAGTGAGTGAGTGAGTGAGTGAGTGAGTGAGTGAGTGAGTGAGTGAGTGAGTGAGTGAGTGAGTGAGTGAGTGAGTGAGTGAGTGAGTGAGTGAGTGAGTGAGTGAGTGAGTGAGTGAGTGAGTGAGTGAGTGAGTGAGTGAGTGAGTGAGTGAGTGAGTGAGTGAGTGAGTGAGTGAGTGAGTGAGTGAGTGAGTGAGTGAGTGAGTGAGTGAGTGAGTGAGTGAGTGAGTGAGTGAGTGAGTGAGTGAGTGAGTGAGTGAGTGAGTGAGTGAGTGAGTGAGTGAGTCTCGGGCCTTGCTCAATACCCAAAGCAGATGAAAGAACACTGTTCCTATCCAGCACATATAATTCATGCTGTTATGTCATTTTGTTACAGACTTTGGATCGGTTCACTCTTGTTGAATAATCCACAGAGTGCTTTGATGATGTAAACTTGTCTGGCAGAGGTGTGGTAACTGACGTGATCCAATAAAAGCCCCGGGTAAAATAGGCGTGTTGACAATGACCACCTCAGCCAGCCACATGATCTGGTGGGTTCTATGCCTTCCTCCCATCCTCCTCCTCCGTCTCATCCTTTTGATTAGGACTTAGTGAGTAACCAGAGATAATTGAGATGTCTGGCCAGCTAATCTGTGTGTGACCCAGTTAAGCTTGGCTGTGTGTGGGGGGATCTCCCTGCGATCGAGTCTAGCTAAATGGACCGTACACCAAACCTGGGATTTTACTTTCTAGTAGAACTGGAAGGATTTCACCTGATGGTGACCACTGGTGACCAGATCAGTCTGATGGGACATGGCATCCAGTTCAATATTCATACAAATACGGCAACTCCTCTACAATGAGGCCAAGTACACGCTAAAATAGGAATATTTGAGCGAGATATATAGTCTTCTTCTTTACCGCCAAATACATATTGGGCAACCGAACCACCCCGACAGATGGCAGATACAAGCAGGAAAAGCATGGAGTTCAGTAGCTTACCACGCAAAAAGAAAATCACTACATTTTTATATATGCTAATTGACACAAAATACAATGGCCTCAGTTCAGAAAACAGAATCGACAATCAAGCACCTAATCCAGTGGTATTAGGCTACATGGCGCGGATCTCTTGGGAGATTCAAGCACCATGGAGAACCTGAGGAAGACACTTTGACTGTGCACTGCTGGAAGTGACCGAAGCAACACCACACTACAGGCAACACAACTAAGGGCTTTGACTTCCCTGATAAGGCAGGCATGTGTGGCCACATGCATTTGTCAATCTGCTGCCAAGGCAAACAGGGCAGGAACAATGCTGACATTATGAAGTATCAATGAGATAGCTGAACAAGCCAGCTCGTTTAATCAACTGCTATTGTCTCCACAAGAGTAACAAGCAACACATAGAGCTAGTGTGCTTGGATCACGAGGGGGTTGTGAGAGACAGTAGTGATAGCGGGCGCCAGATGAGGGTTTTCTGATTGACTGTTCGGCTGGGGGGGGCAGTTGGTTCGAATCAGAGATGATAGCTGGGAAATGGACATCAACAAAAAGATTTACTGTATATTACAACCTCACTATGTATTGTAGCACGCGGGCGTGTTTGTTTATGTGGGTGGGTGTATTGTGTTGGTGTACGACTGTACGTTACTGTTATCCAACACACACACACACACACACACACACACACACACACACACACACACACACACACACACACACACACACACACACACACACACACACACACACACACACACACACACACACACACACACACACACACTTTGGGGCCAGGTCTCCTGCCTGCAACAAAGGAGATAAGCAGCAGTGATAATGTCCACGGGCAAGCAACACTCCTGGAAGCAGATCAACACTAAACAGGCCTGGCATTCAAGCCCTGTCCCTGCAGCTAGAGATTCTCCCAGTACAACGTGTGCAATGAAACAGCACCCAGACGCACTGTTACAACAAGAAGAGTTCATCCAACGGGTCCAGACAAGCACTTAGCACTGGAACTGCTAATGGTAATAATCAACATAAAAAAGCTTTTATTATCTTTGATTACCTTTCAAAATAAAAGTACACAAAGCACAAATAGGAAAAACAACACACTACCGTCATGATCGTACACATTGACAGACATACAAAAAGTAGCACAATATTGCAGGGTCATTCAGGTCATCTCAAGCTCAAGCATGCATACCCCAACACCCACACTTTCCAGTAGCAAAAGGGATAGATGCAGCCTAAAGCCCGGCTTCGACCATCTGCTGTGGAACACAGGAACGCCAATCATTCACTGCCAATGTGGTACTTAATCCCTGGCTTCTAACGATGGGAGCCTGCGTGGAGGCTACGGAACAGGAGCAGTATGCAGCCTTGGTAGCTGCAGGAGAGGGCTGTGCAAGAGCAGCAGTACATGCCCAGTGCGGAGGCTAATGTCTGGGGGTTGTGGTGTAGAGGCAGACAGTCACCAAGTTGGGTTTCTCTTTACGCTCCGCTTGCTTGCCTCCTCCACGGGGATATTAAGAGTGCAAGGTCAGCTAAAGAAGATCTTGAGGAGATTCAATATCTCGCTCAAGGACACTTCAGTGGAAATAAAAGGCCTAGCCATGACTGAGGTTTAAATATGGGCCTTCTAATTGAAGGAATCTTCCTACCCCGTTATACATGCCCTGTTGCCCTTCAGTTAGGACGGGCTTTGTATCAGCAATTACCACAAATGGTTGTGGGATTTGCACTGATTATACCCTTACGATTCCACTCTCTTTGGAGTGAAAATAATTAAAAACCCTTGCTAATAAGAGCGCAGCAGGATAAGGGGAAAGAGCAGCCAAAGAAGACGTAATCTCAAGACTCAGTGGCAGCTTTGATGCTGGCTTTTCCTCGATTGAAAATGACTGTAGTGAATGTGTCAGAGCTTGGTGGACTACACGGCCTGTGTGACGAGACATTTAGGCAGAGGCTGAAGACCCAGGAGACATATATTATTGAACAAGCCACCACGACAGAGAAGAGAACCAACAGATAGATGCATTGTACCACCCAAAGCCATGTTATGCAAACATCCAACCAGAAAATAGGTCAACTTTGTGGAATTTGACTAGCAAGTGTATCATTTCCCTGGGATAACGACAAAGCTTAAGACAGAGGAGGTGTGGCCCCAGCTCCCCCTAGTGGCAAGAGCCAATGGGAGTGGCCCTTACTAATAACGCTATTATTATCATTACCTCCAGTCATTACACTGTGAAAGTCTTACAGTCAACACATGTTTAGAAATGCTGATCTCCTTCCACCAGCAGCAGCAGCAGCCTTTATCCTGGATGTCAGGGATTAGCGACACACAGCCTATTGCAAGTGGATTTATTTCTAATCCAATTGTACCGCTTAATGCAAATCAACTCAGGCCTATGGATCTTGGATCTGGGCAGCGTTCACCAGTGCGCCCAACATTGCCGCTAACTGCCAAACGAAGAAGCATCAAATCCTCTCATCTGCCCCAATTTTAATGATCCAGAAAGGGTAAAAATAGATAAGCCGATGCAGTGTTGAAAGGAAATTGAACAGTGAAGCCATTTCAGTCAATATAGGACGATAGTGACTGACTTTTAATGTTGGATGAGGCTGTGAAAATATATATATAATATATATGAATTATTCAATTCAGCATAAAAGCACAAGTGGTATAAAAGTAAAAGGCAGGCCAATATAACTAGGTATAAAATAACAATAACCAACCGGCCTGGATGACTTGTGGCATTCATTCTTCAGCATCTACCAGGATAGTTTTAATCGATGAAGTAAAAAAAAAAAGGCTCTGTTAACAAGATTCCCAAGCTCCTGACATGGCCAAAAGTAAAAGAAAGTCTCTGGCACCCGTCAATCGACGGATAGCTCCGCTTCAGGAACACAGCACCATAACCAATACTCCAGAACACAGCTGGAATCCCTTTGAGTCAGCATCGTGGGGGGGGCCGGGCCGGGCCGACGTAACCCTCACCTATGCTCTACCCTTCAGCGGCTCCTAGATGGGCTGTCTGTCTGCAAAGTAGAAACTTGGCTCCACTGGGCGTCAGGCACGTTGAATTAGTGATGAGCCCAGGAGGAAAAATGGCAGGGTGACCCGAGATGGGGACCGGGGCTGAGTCACCTTGCCTGGGGAGGGAAGACGAGGAGCGGGGTTTGGCGGCGGTTGGGGGGGGGGGGCAGTGGTAGTGAGACTACCATAGGAATGCACAGATACAGGGCTGATAAAACACTGCTAAGAAGACACAGAGGAAGACGGGAGGAAGGAGAGAGGCCGTGGGGGCCAGCAGGAAGACCCACAGTCGTGTTGTCTTTGTCCCACATAGTGAGTCACTGGAGTCTGGCATCAACTCTGGAAGGCCCAGCGCTTGGAAGCGCCTGCAATGTTTCTCGGTTTCACACTAACAGAGGTCTTTGTTTATTGTCTATGTGATATTCGCTGGCCACGCTTTAGAAATCTACTCTATTACAAAACAGTATAAAGCCGGATCAGGCCGGGCATTTAAACATGTCAATCCCTTCTGTAGTTTTAAACAGGACAAATCTCCTAGTAAGCTGGAGAAAGAAAGAGGGCATATTGGCATCGCTGGAATCACTCTCTGATCCCCCAGTCACTTGAATTACACCTTTGAACCAAAGCTGGGGATACCATTTTGTAAATACGTAGTGTAAGAAATCCCATCAAGTCAACTCATTTAGTATTCTAAACCCATCTGATTCAACAATATTAACACAATGAAAGCAATCGTCAATGCACCAGTGATACAAAAACAACAAGGTATCCTCATCATCACTCGATCATTTACCACTAGAGTTGGAGAGCTGAAGAAAAATCGGGGCCGAAATTCGACGTAATACATTTCTCTGACACCAGATAGAGTGAAAGCATAAACAAAAGTATACAAGATAGTGTTCTAGAAATAGATTACTGGTGGATCAAAAAACTAATTTTACAATCTTAAATCAGACGACTCACAACTTTCCTAGGCATCACAAATTGCTTTAAGCACAAATATAGTGCATTAAGGTCCAAACAGTTTTACACTCTGATTGTGTCAGGTTTCCCCCAACTTGACTTAGATCTTAATCATTGGCCTTGGATTTGACTCTTTAAACACTTGAGGCCATGCTAAGTGGTTTAAATACTAGCCATTCCTTTAGCCTCCCTTGGATGAAAGGGACATTTGAATGGTCAACGAAAGAGGTAGTGCTCCGTCCCAAGTCCTCTCACTTAAGAGTCATTGTTACATTACAGAGCGACTAAAAGAGTAGCATTCACTCCACAGAATAGCGATGGAACCACACACTGGCCTCTATAACCAGCCCAGGCTTTTCGAGAGACTCGTAGCAAAAGGCACATTGCCTACAATAATTGGTGGTGCGCTGTGCGGGTTTCATTGTCTGTAAGTGCCCCCAAACTAGGGAAGATCTGCAGTTGAGATGTGACAGCCAGGGCAACGCAATCATGTTCCATTCCCTAATGCTCCAACCTTCCCCTCCTGCCTTTCTGGGTAACACTGTGGTGAAGTAAGGCCTGGGACATGGGTGGAAAAACTAGACAAGATATGCAAGTAGCTCGTTATGGCTCTTCATTTTACGACAAGGACCAAATAGGAAAGGTTTTGCTTGCTGGAATGGTATTCAAGCAACCTAATTCTCTCTCGTGCTCTCGCTGGGCTATCTGCAGTAGAAACACTGAGATGGGCGGAACAAAAGCAGCCCACCAGCTGAAAAAGTCCAACTCTCGCCAAGACGTCGTGGATTTCACGGACACGCTCTGAGAAAGCTGGAGCGAGACACCCCATGGACGGGGTGACCAGAGTGGGTTTTGAGATGGTCTAGGTTAGGGTAGAAAGGCTAGGAAGCAAGAGACAAATCCATTCAGTGTTTTCCACAGTTCAAAGGCCACAGGACTGGAGCCAGCGCTGTAAGTGAAATATGAGGGGAGGGCTGGTGGGTAGGGTAACTGGTACCTGCTTCAACTTGCAATTCACTGTACTTTATAGCATTCTTCATCCCATAAGTTTGAAATGTCAAATGCCTGCTCGTGTGTGCATGATTTAGTTATAATAAACGTACACTTGATATTTCCTGCTCAGTCTTTCTGCAGTGTATGGCTGGTAATGCAATCAAATATAAAATAAACCACGTCAATTATTCACAATGATTTCGTGAAATCAGAGAATGCAGTCTTCCAGGCATTAATCCCATTAGTAGTTGAGTGTGTTGTAAAGGTAGACATTATCAGACAGCGGCATAAGTGAGCATGTGAGAATCACTCGGGAAGTAACGTGAGCTTGTGATAGCTGTTACATTGAGTTAATGGAGCAGAGTTGCTGCTCATTCCCTAGTGGCAAGAATCATTGTTTACCAAGAGAAGTATTACAATGATTGGCTTTAGACGTGCGTTTAACTGGCTAACTCGGTATTTCCCCTTAGGCAAGGCACAGCTGGCCATCCTGAATGAACTCTATATCAGCGACAGTCTCCCATCTGTCTGCGAGGCATCTTCTAATCACATACAACGTTACACAAACGCATACATACATATAGATTGTACATTGTATGGTATCAAGCTCTAACTGAAAAGGAAGAAAATGGATTGCTCGTCATGGCCTTTACCGCTAACGCGTCGGAAAGGCACCAACTCAGCGAGCCCACACTAGAACTATCACTAGTAAACACATTTATGGGTAACAGTGATTTCTTCTCACCGACCACCACACCCACATCCTGCTGAACAATGTAGTTTTGTCGCTACCTGAATGTTTCGTGAAGATATTAGTCCCAGGGTCCGGCACGTTAACCGCAGCTGTCCTGCCCGGCGGTGTCCCGGTGGTGCCGCCGACTTCTCGGGGTCTCCTCCCGGCGCTGCTCCCCCTGTTCCCCTTGACTTGGTGCGGCTGTGGCGCGGCGTGCGGCTGTGGTGGCTGGAGTGCGGTTGATGTGCTCTCCCCAACGCGGCCTACCTGTTGTCCCATCCCGACACTTTCGTGTAACAACTACAGGGACGAAGCAAACCCCCTGTCTACCTCAAGTTCACATCCCCCAAGTGGAGCGGCCTGTTCGGAATAGTCTTCCTCAGTCCCTCTTCGCCGAGTCGTTGCTAGCTGCTAGCTGCTGTCTTAGCTCGCTCACTTGCCCCGTTAGCAAACGTTAGCAGTTATCAGTGAAACCCACCCACCCTGCCTCAAACAATCCGACCAAAAACCGAAGCGTATGGCAATAATCTAATCCTAACGGTGATCCAACGGGTCGCAAGGCAGATGGCAACGGCGACCCAAACGGTGTATTCTGTAAGATAGAGACGGTTTCAGAATGGTTTTGCCGTTCTCCGGCCACTGCGCGCCCCCTCTGACGCCGCCATCTTTACCGCAGAAGAGAACAAGATGTGTTTCACAAGGGGGGTTTCGATCGGATCCCCGGTCACCGTGATCTTCTACCTCACAACTGTCCGGACTCCGGAGTTGTTTACAGACCTCCAAGCCACTAGGAGGACAGGCAACAGTGGCTAAATTATGTCCATAGGTTCCATGCTAATGTATGCTTTTAAATAACGTTTCAGGATGTCACTGTCCATAATTTTATAATAAAGAAATCTGCTCTTACAGTTTCAGGTAAAATGTGAAAAAGTGCAAAAATATATTTTTTATTACATATTTATAATGCATGTATTGGCAATTACACACGACAATTGTATAATACATTTTCCTTAATGTATGCAAATGCATATTAGTTACATTGTTAATAATAACAACACATAATCAACCTAAAATAAAGGGTAGAATGAAGCCAGAAACATCAAGTTTATACAATCAAGTTTATTCTCCAACAGAGCCTTTGCAGAACTAGAGAAAACAAAAAAAAAAGCAATCACTTCATCAGCTAGCCTTTTTTTCCAATCTGTCCAATCTGAAAAAAAGTCCCGATAACCACAATGTGTCGTTTCAGCAATGACAATTATATTGTTTCAATTAAATAGTTTGACTTCAGTAGATTACATAGCACAAATTGAGAATGGCCCAGCATTAACCAAGATCATGGATGAGCCATTGATGTACAGCGGACCAAAAGAAGCTGCGCTGGGAGAACGCGAAATGATGCCACCTCGTGGAACGTTACAACGTTCACTGTATTATTGAGCTGGTTTTCGCTTTTTATTGTGCTGTTCATTTCACAGAATACCTCGTTTCACAGACCTCATCTCGACTTGGTTGGCACCGTTAATTATGCAATGTATAAATCCCGATATTTACATAATTTTTAAAAAAGAAAATCAATGCATTCAATTCTTCAATGTCAGACCTACATTTATGCAGAATAATAAGAGTGCCCCATAGCATTTGTTTGACAGAATATAAATATTGTATCATTGTTACAAAACCTATTTTACTACCAAAGGACCCATTGTAAATCGTATTACTTGCATCAGGTCTCACTAACAAGTAACATGGTAGCTTTAATACGTAATGGCAGTTTCCAACAATACAAATGCACCAGTATTACCTATACAGATGCCTGTTACCTATATAGAACGATTCTCAAGTTAAATATACTTTTCCTTTGACATCAAACTTTGTTCCGAGAAAGATTAGACATACGTGGTTATTACATTCGGTTGTCGCTCACTGATTGGTTTTTAAAGGGATTTCCATCATAGGGAATAACTCACAGCATAATGTGACAGAGGATATGACTTCAATTAGGGTCCAAAAATGACTGGAGAAGTATGGTGATGTACCAAGGTTATCTTCCAGAAAATCTCACGTACCAGTAAACCCCTCTTCCATCGCTTTTTAAGCAAACCCTAAAGTGAGTTTAGATGGTTGTCAAGGAAGATCTATGCCTCAGATATTACTCAGAACGGTTGATAATTTGGTTTGATCTGTATAATTACTACTGACTAATTCCTAAGAACAATTTGCCAGAGAAGGGTATTCAGGTTTGCATTCAGCTGCCATAACACGATTATCACACATTATGCACAAACATTGCTTGTACACACTAACAGAAAAAGGGGAAACATACATAATATAAAATATGTAAAACAGGTATGTGCATTTAAAACAAACATTTTGTTTAACATACAATTATTTTAACCAGGCTGTCTCGGACAACCAAAAAAAAGACAAAGAAGGCAGCTTAGTGAATTCAAAGTAAAACAGAGGAATCGTTTTTGCTGACGGTTAATTGATTTTCCTCAAGGGCCTATCAATATAATTAAACGGTCATGTGCGCAGAACATTACACTGAAGCAATACAATTAAACAAAAGGCCACACAAAACATTCAACTAAACTCTTAAAGAGGCATGGCAGTAACCTATAGGTTGGTCTCCTCTACCCTTTTCCACCCGCAGTTCACAGGGGATTGATTGGTCACTGTTTGGATCAATGCACATATCGCTTGTCACATCCCCTGAGACTCTGCCATGCCGTCTTTTTGGCGGTGGCAGCTCCAGGACCGGGGCTTCAGCAACTCCAGAAAGGAAGGCTGGAAGTAAACAGATTAACCTCAGCAGCTCATGTGGAAATATAGATAACCTATGTAGGACCTAGATGGAAGAGAGAATACCGAGACATGGAGGAAGAAGATGTTTGCTAATGCATTTTACATATATTTCTATTATTTGTGTTAACACTACGTAAATGTGCACAGCAATAAATTACAAATCTGGTCCCATTACTCAAAAGACTGATAATAAATTAGCTAAATCATCAATTTACTTTGACTATCTCTCTGATCAGCTTAAAGCCTAATCATATCACGGACGAAACATTGCAAAATGTCCCTCCGGGTTCTTTGCTCAGGCAATTTGCACACAACGAAGGGCTTGATGCGATATTGTAAAGTATAATTCAATTCATAAAAAGATACAATTTCAAATGTACCTCTGTGATGGGACAGTAGCGCTGGGCATACCACTCCTGGCAGTACAGACAGATGATGACCCCCTGTCCCAGGAAAAGGGACGTCCACATGATGACGTTCCATATAGGACCTCTCCGCCGGTCGTGGAGGATGAAGTTGAACATCACTGTGACCGAGGGAGCAGGGTCAGTCACGGGGCAGGAGGAAGCAGAACAACATACCCAACAGCACAACAACAATAGAAACCCGTGGTGAAAAACCAACAGAATATACTGCAGTTAAAAGGTTAACGCTTCATAGTAACTACATTCTATAACCAATTTCAGGAGTGAAACTTTTCGCTTTCTGCTAAAAACCGGGAGAGAGTTGCACCTCTTTCTTCCAACGTCTACCACTTACTTCCGAAGCACATGAACAGGCAGAAGAGGACGGGGTAGAAGAAGCCAAAGCAAATGGCTAGAATGTACTCATGAACCACCGCAGACACGGTGAACACGAAAAACATGGCAGCTGCACGGAATCGCATCCCAGACATCTGGAATGACGGGGAACGAAAGAGGAAGCAAACAAGAATAGAAACGTGCAGCTCAATGTTACATTGTTGGCAGGTCTCTGAGTAATAAGCAGAATATATCAAATGTTTTAAATAAAGACAGGTGTTACAACTGCATGATAATGTGAAAAAATATCACTTTGTATGTGGTAGCCAAGTACCAGCGAAGCTCTTCTTCATCTAGGCAAGGCAGACTTTGTTTACTCACCAACAGGAAGTCCCTGTACACGTAGTAGTACAGCCAATCATGGACCACCACATTCCAAGTACGATAGTAATTGGCAAAAGACGTTGAATTCCACCAATCCTGTAACAATAAAACCAAGATCGATTCAAAATACCTTCGCAAATCACAACGTTCAGGTTTGAGAGAATACACAGTGATACCAATTCAACGTACCTTGTAAAACATCCTATCAGCAAAGCGAAGCATCTCGGCAAACGCATTGAGCCAACAGTGAAGTAAGGCAAAGAAGGCCAAGAAGAGAACCAACGCACCTAGACGGGGAGCCACAAGAAGGTCAGCGCTTGCATGACAATATATAGACAAACACCAACAACCCTCCTTCCAATTTGGAATCAGGACGGTCAATGCCGAATTGGTCTTGGCTGCGTAGGGGCGTCCCACCTGGCAGGATGGAGTTGAAGACTCCCAGGACCAGAGACCTCAGGTCAAAGAGCTGCAGACTGATACTTCGAAACTGTGGGATGCACAGCCGTACGAAGACGTAGTAGGCGTAGAACAGACATCCCAGCACCTGGGGGACACATTTAGGAGGCGGTCTGTTTCATTTTCAGACACCTCTCTATTTGTAGAACTCACTCTTACAATGACAGTGTTACACTATAGTAATACTGGATCTTTAAATAAAAAAAATTAAAAAAGCAAACTGCAAACAAAGCGCATCAGATGTTGGTACCTGCAGTAACTTTGTGGCCACGTAACCCCACCTGATCAATGGATTCCTGGATACAAGAACAAATGCAAGATGTTCCACCTCTTCTTGGCATTTATTAGGAAGGAAGACAATGGAATCAACCACCCCAGTGAAAATGAAGAAAAGCTGGTTTTACCTGGGGTAGTGATCTCTGTAAATGAGGGTAGGCGCAAAGAGGAAATAGAGATACTGGTTGATATGTGGCCTCAATGGGACTGAGTCTGTACATGACACAAAGAGTACTTCTCAGTCAGTCTGCAAAGAGTGTAAATTACAAGTCATAGAAATATCTTCAAAGAAGCGGACAACATACCGTTCTTCTTCTTAGCAGCTGAGAGCACTCGTGGAACGTTCTCCCGCACAAAGGAGTGCGTTTTCATCATGAGACGCACCTGGAACCGACACACAAACACATGCACAGGACACACGAAGGCGGTTCAGAAGCAGGAGGCCACGGGGAGTCAATGGAGCGCAGATCAAACGTCAACTCTACATCATGGTCGGGAAGAGCCAGTCCGGTCCGTCACCTGCTCCAGGATAACGATGAAGGAGGACGCAGGCGGCAGGCTGTTGCTGACGGCCACGTAGGTAGGCAGGAACCCCAGGCCCACGGCTTGGTAGAGGAGAAAGGCCGAGCCATACAGCAGGCTCCACAGCCTGGGGTGGCCACCGGAGCCACACTGACTCTGGGCCCACGTCTGGAACAGCATAAAGGGAACCAGTGACGCGGACACGCACATGTAGATCCACGTGCACACCACCAGGGGAAACTGCCCAAAGACGTAGACCAGGAGGTCAAAGTCAAGCACCAGTCTGGAGTTGAGGACAAATAGGAGAAGAAGGAAACCTTTTTTTTTATATTTGTCAGGCCATTTAATTTTAAGGTGAGTGCAACACATTTCGGTCAAGTTGATCACAGTTCTGGGAATAGGAATGCAGGAAAAACTGGTTAAAGGAAACAAAACCTCTTTTAATTGGAGATGACACAGTGAATCTATCAAACTGTATGATGAATAAATGAATACAACAAACACTAACCACTCAACTGAGGTCCCAGATTTATAATTATCCTGAACCATGATACAATAAGTAGGCGTGTACGCTACCTGCCTTCGTCGATAAAATCCACGACCAGGGTGCTCAGGATGAAGAGGATGAGGAGGGCGATGAACATGTGGTAGATGGTCCGGATGTGGTTCACCTCAAACAGCTCACTGTGGGAAGCAGGAGATTGGAAATGGTTAATCTCTCGGACAAGAGGATGAACAGCAGTGATGGTCACTGAGCTCAACGGGCTACATCTCTCGGACCCGAGACAAACTCTACTCACTCCAGCAGGGATCTGCGGTTCACAAATTGCTTGCCCTCACCGTGGGGCGGCCGGATACTCCTAGGAAACAAAGTCAAGACAAGTAAATTGAGGGGCATCAGATCTGATGAATCAAAGAGCAGAACTTCTGGCCGTTGAGGGCGAAGACAGTACCTGAGTTTGCTCCTCTCTTTGTCCGACATCGAGGGAGAGAAGTTTGCCGGTAAGGGGGTCGGCTCCAGAGAGACGGACTCCTCGATCAGACTGTCCACAAGCTCACTGACATGGCTGTCAAACTGACGGATCAGGTCACATCTCAGGTGCTGAGCAATAGGCAGAGATACAGAAACAAGTCACCGAATCAGAGGGCGGTGATGTCAAGAACTGAATGGACAGGAGAAGCTGCGTGTATATAGTGTTCTTCTGGTTCCACGTGGCGATAACATGCAAACATGATGCAAATACTACTGTGTGAAAATAAGATACATGATTTCAATAGCTTAGCACATTCATTTCATTCATAAAACCAAATATAGATAATCATTTTCCCTTTTTCCTGGCAAGGTGGCCAGCATTGGGGGGAGAAGGGGAAAGTGCAACCACCAATTTCTGAATTTCCATTCCGTGGTCTCATGATCAACCAAGACCAGACACAATTAATTCGCTTTCATGCATTTGTCTTCTGCTGATAACTAAAGCTTTGTTTTAAGTGACTCATCATTTGTGCCTCATCCAATTGGCCTAATGACCGACAAGACAAACAAGTCAAGTTGGGGTGATGGCTGCATAACCCATGATAATTTTTTTTTTAATAAGTGCACTGTGATACAGCCATGTCATACAAGGGTGTAATCTTTCTCAACCTTTCGTAGGAAGTTCAATAAACAGTTTCATCCATAGTGTCATTTTTATAAGACAGAATGAAAATAATGGTAATAAAGAGGAATAATAACTTAGATATTAAGGCTTTTTCCATATAACAAACCTCTGCTTTCATCTTCAGTTGCAGTTTCTTGCTGATCACATATTCTAATTCCATTTTTCCTGCAATTATAAAAAATGGAAAAGGCATTACATCATTTTGTAGAATGAATACATAGCTTATGCAGAAATGCCAATAAAAAGTCCTTTGAGTGGACTTTGGCTCCGTTCAAATGAAGCCTTTTGGTCAAATTCATTGACACACACCAAAATCAACAGAGCCAGTTTCCTGATTAAGATTACTAAGGCTTACTGATGGGCAAAGGTAAATAAACAATGAGCAAACATATATTAGCTGCCTGTAACACAAACAGATGTCATGAGTACAGGTACATTTCAGGACCAAGCACTATGCTCTTTATTTCCATGTAGTATAATCAAAATCAGGAAATGACAGAAATAACAAAACATGAAGGTCCAAGTAATGCTATCAGGCCTATAGACCAGTTTATATACTAGTCAAATTATTATTTTGTAAGTCCTATAATTTTTTTAAATGGGGTTTTCAACTGTGGATGTTTACGCCTCTGCTATGAAAGACAATGACAAGTTATATTACTCATATACAGCAGCATCATGTGTTTAAGTGATATTTCAGTAAGATGACCACAAAAAAAGTAGCTGCAATACAATTTGTAATGAACTTTGCCATTAATGTGAGGTCATGCGTCCTAAGGAGTGTTTTTGGCTGGGAGTATCTATTTGAACAACACACTGTTGAGCTGCCAGTTCTTCGCAGGCATGTGATGCAATAGGTGAATCAGGATGAGACACAGACACATGGCCAGTAACAAAGCAGTTCAACAATGTAGGGTGATAGACTACACCTTGTTAGGATGCATCCTTACTTCCCTATTCCTCGCATTGGATGTGTAATACACTCACAAGTAGGCCTACACCAACAATGTCCAATCACCTATCTTAATTACATTTGTATTACATTTTCAAAAAGATACCTACATTGAGTGTACTATATTCAACATTCGCAGTGCCTCCTTTAACAAAAAATAGCATAATTGAATTGGGATTGAATCCCATCTAGCCACCGTGACCCTTGGCAATAGGAATATCCAGTCACTTATTCTCACCGTTGCTGTTTATGAGGTCTCCAAAGCCCTGCCGTTCCTCAGCCTGACTGCCTTCCATCACAATAGGGCTTTTCAGGTCAGGAAACGCAGGCATTTCGGGGATGATTCGCATACGTGGCCGAAGACCATTACAATCTCCACTTTCCATCCTGTAAAACACGATAACAAAAAGTGTGCGGTTGTGTTCAAATGTTGCACACTGTTTCTTGTGTTTCTTGCATGCATTTTTACAAGATTTGCACGGAATCAACAAACCACTTATAAACTTCAAGAATTCCATGGATTTGGTGATCAAATTCTCCCCAAACAAACAAATAGAGCGCAGGTGACAAGCGATGCAAACGTGCGCACATGACCGACGTGAGGAAGATAAACAGACCTGTGAGTTCGAGACGGGTGATCCCAATTCAAGGACACAGCTAGCCATTCACCCCCCGCTCGGATGAGAGACTAAACAAAATCGTATTCTTATCAAATCGGTTGTAGGTAAAACTGGGTCACGTCATTCACTGTTATAGCGTTTGTCAGAGCTAATCACATCTATGGGTCAAATCAGATCACTTGTTGATGTGACTGTCGTTAGCTAGCAAACATGCACCGGGACTCGGGTAGTTACGAGTGTTGCCTCACAAACCTATCTCCGCCGCTCTGATGAAGGCGATATCCGACGGAATAAATGCCTGTTGGAATTTCCCCACCTGTTATTGTCACCCACGGCAGCCAGATCGCAGAACATCCAAATAAATATTGAGGCGATGTTGAACAGGACTTGGTTCTAATTGGTCAAAAGTCTCTCCTCCTTTTCTACGTCAGCGTTCCAATCCTTTGCGTGGTCTTGTGTGAAAGCAATTCAAATAGGACACCGAAATGGTATGAGGATTGAACATGTCATGGCTATAATATGGCTAAACACTAAATATTGTTGTTCTCTATGTAAACACAGTAACAGGTACAGTGTTTAACCTCACAACATTAAAACATCAACAATTAAGAAATGCAATAATGTAAAGACTGTATCTTATAATCCTCCTGAATCCTACAAATAAATTAACCAGTAACCATAGCTATTTACATGAATTTACACACACGCACACACACACACACACACACACACACACACACACACGCACACACGCACACACAAACTAAATGTCGAGACAGAAACATAGGCCATATAAAAAACAATGAAGCAAACTTCTCCATGTGCTGCAGAAGTCATTAGTAATATTGAGTGCATTACTGGTGGTACGGCCACATATTACTGCTCTAATTAATTATCAACTGTCAAATTAATAGTTTGTAAACAGTTGTAATGTCTTACCATAAAATTCTGCCTCAACAAACTGTGCCACGTATACATTTATACTCTATACTAGAAGTATTTTGTTACATAAATGCGATAAAACAATGAAGACAAAATTATTAGAAATTAATAATTTCACACACTATTACGCACCAATAATAATAAAGAAAGAATAAAATATGAAGCAAATATTTAATGAGGGCCATAAACTTCCACTGAGTTGAATTTGTCCTAATGAACCCTTGTTAGATGAGATCCGAATATTAGACAGCCAATATTCAGTTAGTCCTTTGCAACCGTTTACAAAGAACGACTTCCACTTCAATCTTAATAGGATTTATTATCAACCGGCAAGGTTGAGAAGCAACTCCTGCAAACTCTGTTTCTTTGGGCAAGAAGACAAGGAGGGCAAACTGTTGGCCTGTCAGGTGCATTCGGTTAGTGCCTCTAGAGTACATGGATCCCTAGAACAAGGTCAGCTGCAAGCGACTATACGACGAACTCTACTGAAATTAGTAAAACTAGTTATATTCTTCCAAACATTCTCCACACGATTGGAACAGCCCTAACCCTCCTTTGTCTCTAAACATATAAACAAAGTTAACAAACCAGTTCCGGGAGAATTGGGAGCACCCATAACCTTTTTGAAGGAGTGGGATGAACAGAGGATTGAACACAAAGCACATCTCACACAGCTGGCCCACACAGCTATTCAATTAGTAAATTTCCTGGACCTGATTGCTACACTACAGAGTTTTACAAAGCCTTTTGAGGGTATTCAAGGATGCCCTTCTGAAGGGCCGTCTACCACCTACCTTGTCGGAGACCTCAATGACTTCATTGCCCCAGGAGGACAAAGATCCACTCCTCTGTAGAAGCTACAGGCCGATCTTCGGTCTAACAAACTGCCTGCTGACTATTAATGACCTTTTAGTAAAAAGTGTTTTTCCCTTGTTTGCAGTTTTTCGTTGTTCAGGATTACCATGTCAGAGGGTGACATGTAAATAACTAGTATACTTCTCCCTATATTCGCAAGTCCCAGTCAGCTGCAGTTCTCTGTGTTTTCTACATAAATGTAGAAAACAATTTATAACTTATTTATAGCAATATTTATTATTACTATAACATTGTTATTGTTGTTTTACTATTTAATAAAAAAAATTCTACCTTTCCCTTAGCTTATCCTAATTGTTTGTCATGGTTATTTGTTCCCTCCTCATTTGGTATACGTGTGTGACCGAGAATAATGGACAGACGTGGCCGGGAGAATGGCCGACCTCAGACATCTGAGGGGCAGAGTGACCGGCGTCGATCTAGCTTGGATAAAAGTAGACAGTACTGAGTACACAGTGTCAACCTCATGGCCAATGGTTTATGTCTGTAAAAAACAATCAAGAGATATTGAAAAATAACAAATACCTTTGTTATATTATGGCAAGTGCAAAGTAAATAACATCACTACATATGTTTCATCCCAAAAGGCAGTGTTACCCAACATAAACATATAATTCAAATTACAGGGAATCTTTGTAACAATGAAACAATGAACAATCCATTCAATAATCACACTCAATTAAGATTTATACACTGAAACAATTATACAAAGATGTAATACAGGATGAATTGAAATAATACTATTCATGTTAATGCAAAAAAAAACAACGAACAATAGTTATTTACATAATACACACACACACACACACACACACACACACACACACACACACACACACACACACACACACACACACACACACACACACACACACACACACACACACACACACACACACACACACACACACACACACACACAAACAAACACTATAGGAAGCAGAGGGGTCCCAGGACAGCAGTTATCTCAGGAAGCTGGGAGGAAAGCCCTGGGACGTCCACACCAACACTTTGGACAGGAAGTAGCTTCATATCACCTCTGTGGAGGTCTGCACTTCCCATAACCCTCACCAGTAAATTGACCTAGAGCCAATAAGGGGAAAGAGACACACAGACGATGTTTCTACTATGGAAGGGAAGAAAAACCCCATTGGTGAATTGTTTATTATAATATTGTGTTTGTATCTATTTAAAAAAAAAGAAATTACAAGACAAGTAAGCCAACACGAGAAACCCTCTTTATTTAAAGTTTCCATTTGTCTGAAAAAAATCACTTTGCAGAAACTAAAAGATTCCTGATGCTTCATGATGGCTAGATGGATCAGAATGTTATTGAGTCTCACCTCACAGTCGTCCCTGGATATTGTAATGAGGTTCGAACCAATTTCCGTCCCAGAGTCTCCCAGCAAGTGGACAAGGATATTGGCTGAATCAGGTATGTACGCTCTGCTGGAGTGATTGGTGGGACAACGGATGGTCACACTCTGGAAGGACGTGAGACTGTGTAACTGTAGAAACCTCAGCTGGACTACACCCAGGCCTGCATACTCAACCTACAAGAAATGATCGTTTTTGTTCAGTGGAATCGCTTGAACAAAAGCACTTCCCATAATGCTGTTGCATGATACTCAATTCATAAGTGTTTACTCATTTTACAGTCCCACCGTTTTGAAACTTTGCTGATCAGTCATCCAATGCATGGTTGGTGTCCTTTTTAAAATGTCTGGTTCCCAGCTCCCTGTAATCTAAAGAAGAACAGAGGTTTTGTGCTGCTCTGCATTAAAGGTCATAACATCGACTTCCAGGTTTGTTATTGTTTGCAAAAGCTGAGCCGTTGTCTTGCTTTTGTCATTAGAATCCATCCATTTGAAATATTCAGTCATCATGACATTTTTCCAAAGCACAGTGAAGCAACACAGAGCTAGTTTCACATCCTGCTTCTGTTGCAAAGTCTGGAACAGACCGTTAAAATGTCATGCATATCTATTTATTGGAGGCTTGGTAGGCCAAATGCAAATTGTAAGTTTGTTGTCATTTGCACAGCAGCTGCCAAATTGGCAAAGAAACCCTTAACCTTCATGTTTCCACAACAGTGCAAAACAGGTAACATGAATACTAATAATCTGTGTAAACCCTCAATTTAAATTATCAATGTAAACCATCAATATAATAAACCATCAATACTCTAAATCAAAACCATCCATGTAAACTCTAAATCAAAACCATCCATGTAAACCCTAAATAATAACAATCGATGTAAACCCTAAATAATGATAATCCATGTTATCCATAAAAAATAATAACCCATGAATTGTAGATATTAAAAACTTTTGGTGCTTTGGGTCAATTATTTGTCAAATGTTTTGCATTATGTTGATCACAGAGTAAATTCAAATCAACGTGCTAATAAAAAGGACAATGATCTGTCAGTCCTTTTTCGAGGCCAAAGCCGTTTCTTTTTGTTACCTGTGGCGGATGAGGGTTAATACAGGTTGATCCCCCTGCTGTGAAGTTACAGAACACCAGCACAGCGTCAAAAGGACAGCCCTGGTTAGGATCCATGTAGAAGTTACCTAAAACATATCAATGTTTATGGTGAATAATAGCATGCGGAATGGAACAATGGCCTTTCAAAATACCTAATAAAAAAATTAACATTTCTCAAAGTAATATCATTGAGTGTGAGATGCTACAGTATTTCAACCGATAATGGTATTCAGAATACTGAACAAGACACTGTTGATGCTTTTTACTTACTGTCAATGGTGCCCACTCTTTTTCTTATCATAGATAGATGTGGACATTTCCGAAATCAGGAAACTAAAAACCTGTTTGGAGACATACCATCATTGAGATCAGGGTAGATGAGTCCTAGCTCATAACAGGTGGTGCCAGGGTTGCTCTGTGTCCCTTGAGGCCAGCTGAAGAATTCCTCGTAATCCTCAGGAGCTCTCCTGGATAATGACCTAGACTGCTGAGAAAAGGAATCCAATGAATCATTTATTCAATACACGGGAGAACAGCTTAGCCAGCAGGCAAGACAGCCGTTCAGTCAGACAACAAACTTATAAACCCGAAAACAAAAATATATATTAACTTAAAGTTGCACCAACTTTTTGTCTTCCTCTTCTTCGTGGTGTGAGTTTGGGTTTTATCTTTTGTTTCGGATTCCGGGTCAACGCAGGTCTTAAGGTATCTCTTGTTCTGGGTCTTAACCCAGGCCTTGTGCTTTGTCTTGGCGGTGCTGGAGGTCTTTTCCTGGGCCTTGGCTTGCCTGGTTTACCTGGTTTACCCTGTGAAGAAAAAAGCCATTAACAAGGTTAAAGCTTCATGTCTCAAAGAAACCCTGCATATAGTCTTGGGTAATTGCATCCACATTATATACACATTGTTGTATTGTGTTTGGTAGATGTGTTAAAGTCATGTTTTACCGGTAGTCCAAGTTTGCCCCTCACACCTTTCGGTCCTCTGTTTCCTTGTACACCGTTCACTCCCTGTGATGACCCAAAAACAGTGACACAGGGAATGTGGAGGATCCAACTATCATAATGTTGAAAAAGATTTCACAAAGTTGTTATTCTTGTAGCTGTTGGGAGTCAGCGTCAGTATTGTCTACTCTGATTGGATGAATTGTATTGGTATGTAAACAGATGTTGGACGTGACCTGAAAATAACCCTAACGTTGTGACTTTGCCCAATGAAAATGTGGCTTTGTATCCCTGAAAGACATGAATACAATATTTTGTGTAAAATCACACTTCATATTGATAACACAATCAGTTTTCACACTTGTTGGGCAGCCATATGCTGACCCCTTGGGCTAGGTCAACACCATGTGAACGCTGTATTATGGAAAAGGATTTAACGATCCATTACGATAAAATCTGGTAACCTGTGCATCAGATTGAGATATCATATACCAAGAGCTTGCTGGTGTGAGAAATCATCGATCAAGGCTCCAGTATGTCTGTCTCTTGCATGATCCCATGAAGCAATTGAGAATGAGTTCATTGAGGTCACAGAAAATATCATTGGGATGGACGCCTAGGTGGATGCCATTTGTGGATGTATCATCCATCGGATTAGATTAGTCATCCGAGAGTGCTTATAGGGGGAGCTTTGAAGGTAGACCTAGTACTGTGTGTGTGTGTGTGTGTGTGTGTGGAGGGGAGTTTGTGGGTGTGTGCGTGGGTGTGTGGGTGCGTTTTTGCATGCATGAGCGTGTGCATGTAGATACTCACCTTCTTTCCAAGGAGACCCTTTAATACCAATAGAAAGGGAATTGATCGGATTATTATGGTCATAAGCAGATATTTAATGTTACATTTTTCCTAGGGATGAAGGTCAAAGTCACATACAGGTGTTCCTTGGAATCCTTCTTTCCCAGGTGGACCATCCAGGCCGGTATATCCCTGGAAAACGTTAAATATAGCTACATAAAAAGGCAACCATGCAATCCTACTCAATGATATCTAATGGATAGGATAGCTTTTGACATGCGGCCTTTCAGCTTGTAAGATATAAAAGACGCAAACCTCCATTCCTTTCAGACCTCTTCGACCATTATGTCCCTGTAATCCGTGGTCCCCCTAGCAATAATTATCATAGAGACAAGACAAAAAGATCATGCATGTCAATGTTGATACAATATGATAGGTTATTTCGCCCAAGCTTTAGTTTAGTATATTCATTTAAACCTACTTTTGGCCCCTGTGGTCCGATTGGTCCTTTTAAACCTCCATCACCTGGGAGACCCTATATGTAAAAAAAGGTCCAGATAAAGACTTTAAATCAGAGATTTAAAAAATAACACCACCCAAAGGGATGTAATTATATTTGGTCAACTCCATGATCGCAGTTGTCATTGATTCTGCATTCAAAATTGTCGAATCATCAAATGACTTTGGACCTTTTTGCCGGCGTTTCTGATCTCCCCCTTTTCTCCCCTGAGTCCAGGAATACCCTGCACACAATTTCAAGAAATGTTTTGCATGGACAATATCTTCATGCAGTCAAAGAAATTGATTCAATGTATGCAATGTGTACAAAATAGTATAGTATACTGTTGATGTACCTGCGGGCCCATTGGTCCAGGAAGCCCGCGGTCCCCCTTTGGTCCAGAATAACCCTTCAGCGCCCAATAGTAGAGAAATCATTGAGAAATATGTCTTAATACTATTACATTAGTCAAACAGATTATACAAGAGAAATGTCAAGGCTCATGGGAATACTGTATTATTGGTTAGTGTCATACCTTAAACCCTGGTGAACCACTGTTCCCTGTGATGCCAGGTTGCCCAGGTGATCCCTGTTAAAGTAAACCAAAATAAGGATTTCATATGTGATATGCTATGGCGGACCAACACAATCTAAAGCCTTACTGGCACTTTAATCAACTCACTGCAACAATTAAATATTAGCCCACCATTTTGCCAGTCAACCCCGGTGATCCAGGAGCTCCAATGAACCCGGTTCTACCCTTTGGTGTAAAAGGATGGATACAAGAATGTTGAAACCAAAAAATGATTCCGCAATCAGTAAACTATAAACTATTACATGATATATCCTACCGTATAGCCTTCATTTCCCTCCACTCCTAGTAAGCCATCCAAACCACTAAGGCCCTGGAGACACGCAATGAAAAGATCTTTATTAAAATCATTCATTTTGTTTTATCATAATAATGCATTTTATTTATAACGCACTTTACATCAACTCAAGGACCTCAAAGTACTACAATGCACATGTAAAAGGATAAAAACAACATAAAATACTTTAAAAATAGATTAAAAAGATAAAGAAAATAACAGAGAAAAAAAACATTTAAAATAGGAGTTTAGCCAAAGGCTTTTCTTAAAAGATGGGTTTTCAGGCCTTTTTTAAAAGAATCCACAGTCTGTGGGGCCCTTAGATGGTCAGGGAGAGCATTCCACAGGCTGGGTTTTGTACCTTGAATAACGATTAGGCGCTTGCTTTGCGTTTATTGTTATACTTGCTTTCAATATGTGTGCTGCTAATGGACTACCTGGTTTGCATATTAGTGTTGCCTATAGGGATACTTGGTTTGAGTATTAGTGTTTCTAACAGGGATACTTGGTTTATGTATTAGTAATGCTTAAACTTATATAGGGATACTTTGTTTGTGTATTAGTGTTGCTAATAGGGATACTTGGTTTGTGTATTAGTATTGCTAATAGGTATACGTGGTTTGTGCATTAGTGTTGCTAATAGGGATACTTGGTTTGTGTATTAGTATTGCTAATAGGGATACGTGGTTTGAATATTTGTGTTACTAATAGGTATACTTGGTTTGTGTATTATGCTAATAATGCTAATATAGGGATACTTGCAGGCTTTCCATGTCTTCCTTCGGGGCCAGAACTCCCTTTGGGGCCATGAGCTCCCTGAAACACATTGGTATTATATCCCATTTTATATTTTCAGTGATCGTGTTCGATAGAAATTAGATAGTACATCAATTAAAAAAACTCACAGACTTCCCTGGACCACCTTTGCTTCCTCTGTGCCCATTCCGGCTACTTTTCCCCTTTTTTAGGAAAAGGAACAAATAAACGGTTTGTCTTTGGGTTAGACAGAGAGCAGTATCTCCAGTTGTGCCACTCTACTATTGGTCCTTGGGTAGGCTGGGTGATTGTTGGGTGATTGTGTGTATGATGTGTTCCTTCCCTCGTACCTTTGTTCCCTGTAATCCTTTACTTCCTTGATGACCTGGCGGACCGCTAGGCCCTGGATGACCTTTGCCCCCTGGAGAGCCAGTGAACCCCAACTTCCCCAGTGAACCCTGAGGATAAAACACATCACAACCATCTCAGTATGTAGATACCTGAGAGGCGATAGTGAAACACTAGAGTCGGCTAGGACACTTATGTCACAGTTGTAATCGCAGATGACTTACAGATACCCCACGTGTTCCCTCCTCTCCCTTTGCCCCCGTTTGACCTCTACTTCCCTGAAAAACAAGGAGGCCGGAGGGGTATAATGTGTAAAACTGCATGGCTAAGAATATCATGGACGTGGCCAGCAGAAACAGGTCAAAGAAACTATGAACACACACCATCGCTCCCTTGATGCCTGGATGGCCAAGCCAGCCCTGTTCGCCATTTTCTCCCTGACGTGTGAAAACATACACAACATTCAAAGCATTGTATTTTAAAATGTTGGTCGTATTGCATTATAAGAATGAGGGTTAGGGTAAGGGTTCATTTGGCATTATACCTTCGGCCCATCGAGTCCTGATTTCCCATCTGTTCCTCTATCACCAGGCAAGCCCTTCAGAAATAAACAAGACAATGTTCATGTAATTCTCATGGTAACCCTACAGTCATTAAAGCATAGGGTATTGTGTAATAACTTGATTATTACTGGTGCTGATGGCCCAATGGGTCCCTGGAAACCAAGACTACCCGGCGGGCCCTGTAAGGACACATTGTGCAGAATTTTAATTCCATATGATTAACAGTTCCATAGATACCACCAAAATACAGTCTGCCGCTGGTGAATCTAAACACTCAAACCCACAGTGTGTCCATGGAGGCCCTTCTCTCCTTTGGCTCCTCCCACTCCGGTGTCTCCCCCTGGTCCGTACCGACCGGGGGGGCCAGGGGGTCCCCTCACACCGAGCGAACCCTGCAGCCATAACCACAATCACATCCACACGCGAGCCGGGTACAAGCAAGGAGAAGATCCTTCGGTTACGTCTCAGCACCGCGAGCTAATGACTCCCATCTACCCGTCTAGTTTCTGTCTGACGGCTCTATCAACGTGACTGACCTTCAGTCCTGGAACGCCCTGGCTACCTCTGCCTCCCGTTACTCCACTGTTGCCCTTGAGGAAGAGAGGGGAGTGTGAAAGGATAGTGAGTTTAGGGAGAAAGATCAAGGTCCCAGGATGGAACCCATTAATATTTTGTGTTTCTGTACACCTACCTCTTTTCCTGGCGGCCCTTTTGGCCTCTGAAGCCCACGGTTTCCTTCATCTCCCTGAAGTCCCCTCGTTCCCTTTTCTCCTGCAGGGCCAACCGTCCCTTTCTCACCCTTCCATGTGTGGGAAAAGATGGAGTTAAACTAAGCAAGATGACTGATCGTATGACGATGCGTGGTCTTAAGGACCACAAAATGACACAAAAGGTGAAATTATTTACTTACAGCACTCCCTCTCTGCCCTGACGTGCCCTCGACTCCCCTCGTTCCAATTGGGCCCTAAAGCACAGTAGGACTGAATAGTTCTTATAAATCACCACGATTCACCGCAAGTCATTGTACAGAAAACATTTGGCCTGTTGAGAAAGACGAAAAAGAACATATAGTGGCACATTGAAAACGATAATCAATACAGTCTGATGAATCTACCTCCTCACCATCGACACCGGCAACCCCCTTCTGACCCCCGGACCCTAAAGATCCCTGCAGAAACACACAGAAAGCCCAACAACCCAAAGAAGGTTACCACTTACAGTGAAAGTGGATGCTGCGCAAATGTAAACTCTGGGTATGTTCAGTTGGGTAGAAGGCTCCTACCTTATCGCCTTTCAAACCTGAGGGGCCCGTCGGGCCTTGGGGCCCATCTTTTCCCTTGGCAAAAATAAAAATAACTACATTTAATGATCTGGTTAAGGTCAACTGACATTTCTTTATAATAAACCTGCATGAATAAGTTTCACATGAGAACATGACTGATAAATGTCAATGTTTCGGAAGGCAGAACTAAGCCTGGGATGATTTACGATTAAACAGCTAACGGTATGTAAAGGAAAGCTTACTGGGTAACCTGTGACCCCACGGGGCCCGACTGGCCCTAAAGGGCCCGCGTCACCTGGGGGTCCGCGGAGACCAAGGTCCCCCCAGGGGCCAATGTTGCCCTGGATGCCCTGTCATGAGGCAGGAGGATAGAATATATGGTTGCATGTACGATAGATGATGGAGGGTCAATGATCGATTTTATCACTGATTTTATAGAAAGAAGGGAGGGAAGTGTGTTCAATATCTTACAGAAGCTCCTGTATATCCTCTTGGACCAGGTATGCCAATCTCACCCTGCGGGCTCACAATAAGCACAATCACTCAAAAGACAACAAAATAGCCATTATCATTGGTCAGAAAACGTCAGACTCTCATTGGCTGGAAAACGTGAAAGGAACACGTGATTGGCACCAACGCAGTGACACCAATTACTTAACCTAATTCACTTACTGTTGGGCCTGGTTTTCCAATGGGCCCATCTTCTCCTCTGCCTCCCTGTAAAACAGAAACAGAATATAAAGCATGGGGAAAATAACTATAAATAATTCAGATATATATACAGTATATATACTTATTTAGCATATATGGCATAATATGATTTTATGATAATACCTTTACTCCGGGAGTCCCTGGAAGAGCTTTCAGTCCTTCTTTGCCTTTAACCCCCTAAGAAAACGGATAGCTCATGTATGTAACAGTCACATAACCACAATATATAATGTCAACGCAAAGAATATAGCAAGGTAAAGGATTTAGAAACAGTGGATATTATACAGCGCCCACTCATAACAACATTTCGATTTCGATCACGTTTAAGGTCTCAAGAAACCAGACAAACCTGGTGTCACTTACTCTAATTCCTGGCTTTCCTGGCTTTGCCAGCATTCCTCTGGCCCCTACATCTCCCTGTTAACAGATGCAAACATATTTCTATATCACAACCTGTTTCAAAAGACTATTGATATGCTTAGCATCGCCAATGGATGTGGAGTTGAAGGAGTGCTCGATATGATCTGTTTTTACATTTCTCCACAATGACACTCACACTCTTTCCAACTAGGCCTTGGACACCAGGACCTCCTGTTTTCCCAGGTATTCCCTACGACAAATATTGAACTGTGAATATGGCACAAAGGCAAAACTTGCTCCTGTCACGTGTATGTGCTCCTATAATGTGTATTTACCCTGTGTCCAGGAGGTCCACTATCTCCGTTGATACCGTTCATCCCAATCGCTCCCTAAGTAAAGAGACACCATGTCAGGTCAAGGGAAAATGATGCATCCAGGATTTGCATTGAATCACAAACACTTCTATTGAACAAAAGCTGTTAAGCTATAGATATATGTATTACATTTCTGTGTGATCTGTGTGATCAACAAGTTATATATTACACTACTGTCTGATCTATGTGATCAACAGGTGAGATATATTACACTACTGCGTGATCAACAGGTGAGATATATTACACTACTATGGGATCTTGTGATCAACAACTGAGATATATTACACTAATGTGCGATCTGACACCTAGGTGGCTGACCCACTCCACCTAGCTGACTGACCCACTCCACCTAGCTGACTGACCCACTGACTGGGCCCCTACAGACAAAGGACGCGGGGGGGGGAGATGTTGACAGCCGGTTTACTGTAGAAGTAGGTTGATAATGAGGTCTCCTCCATGTTGCCATGCAGGACATCTCTCCCTGTGTGCGGTGATGGCTGGCTTCACCTTGCACAATGATTTCTACAACAGCTGTGCAGCCTCACCAAGCCCCAGAGTCCAATCATATGAGGCCCTGCTTGAACCAGCCAACATCCACACGGACATTCCCCCAGTGAGACGTTAACAAGGGCGCAGATCATTTTCATACCGGTGTTCCATGGACACCATCTTGTCCCTTCAATCCCAGGTGACCTTGCAGGCCCTGTGAGAAAGAATTACATTTATCTGACACAAACTAGTCCATTTGCTGTTAAGTCGTCCCCACTTCTTCAAGTTATCTCACAGAGCATCTCTCTCTGAGAACCAAGTCTTTATTTATGGTTTGATCAAGGGAAGGATGCATGTCTCAGGTATGACACTCACCTTGTGGCCCTTAGCTCCTGTCACACCTGGGATCCCATGCCTTCCCTTTAGGAAGAGACAACACTTGTTCATGTGGAGCTATTCTGATTACGGGTCATTCAGTCATGAAGACGTAAAGCCATAACATACTAGTGCTACCATAATGGTAATGTAAGTATGCTTCACGGATATTTAGTTGTAATAGCATGCATTTAACACAGATTACGTATTAAACAATTACTGAGGGTGATAAGTAAACGACCAAGACCTTTGTAAGGTATATATTACAGAACGTTAAAGCATCTTCCACTGATGCATTTTGAAGAACAGGAAAAGTGTTGGTACATAAGAACCTTAATACCAAGTTCCCCTTCAGAACCGAGCTCTCCAGACTTCCCCATCTCGCCCTGACAAAGGAACAATGACATCATGGATGATCTGAATATCATAGACATCTGTTATGATGATGTTTCACTCCTATTTCATAATGTTAAATCCTGATTATAGAAAACACATAGTGGACATATATGTTACTACATTTTTAAACATATGACCAATAAGTATTTGTCAATGACATATTTGCCCTGCTGTCACTTTAATCACTACATATTGTGAGGGTTATATATATTCATACCAGGCATACATGCAAGGTTAAAGGTCAAAGTGCACAAGATCCCAGGCTACTTACGAATGGACCAAGCAGCCCAGAAAAGCCCACTCGTCCCTCTCGACCCTTTATCAGAGAGGCAAACACATTACCATTTGTCTCGTTCAACTAGCCTACACATCTTATCTTCTCGATGGATCAGATCAAAACTTATGGCAATTATTAGTAGGTCAAGAACTGCATTGAAATATGTTTGTGCAAATAATGTGCATAACAATGTTCAGTGACCTGCACAAAATACGACACATCTTCACCGGCACAACAGTAGCAAGAAGACCACTCGAAGAAACTGTTGAATATATTCAGGAAACTACAGTACATTCTTTATCTTTCCTTTGATTTCATGCAACTGTATTTCCCTTTTCTTACCTTTTTGCCTCTAGGGCCTGGATTCCCTTGAACTCCTGTTGGACCGCGATTTCCCTGTCGAAAGACGGGCCAAATAAACCCAACCGACCAAACGTACACACCCCAACCTTTCACTTAAACGATCAACACTCTTTATTTAGTTTAAAAGCTCCAACTCCAACCTTCAGTCCATCGTCTCCTTGTTTTCCCTGTTCGCCAATGATCCCGTCCACCCCCTTCAAACACATCACGCGACACAGCAGACACAAGCACTTCGGTTACTACTCGAACGACCTCGTTTCCAGATCAAACGTCTGATGTTTATTTCACATACACTTAGTCCGGGTAGACCCGTTGGTCCTGGGGGTCCGGTCACGCCCTCCAACCCGGGGGGTCCACTAAGGCCCTTGAACCTGCGTTTACCTGGAGGTCCTGGGGGGCCCTGCGAGTCAACACACACAGAGGCTGGTTGGGTGGGAGGGTGGTACCACATGGATACATACAGAATGGTAGGTAGAGGATTACAGGAAGACACACACAGGATTAATTGATAAAGGTACAGTCCAGAGACACAGATCATGCAGGAAGAAAGGTGGACAGAACAGGTAGACAGGAGGAGAGGTATACAGGAAGGATGGACTGAGAGACAGACAGGTAGACAGGAGGAAAGGTGGGAAGGATGGACTGAGAGACAGACAGGTAGACAGGAGGCCAGGTAGGAAGGATGGACTGAGAGACAGACAGGTAGACAGGAGGCCAGGTAGGAAGGATGACTGAGAGACAGACAGGTAGACAGAAGGAGAGGTATACAGGAAGGATGGACTGAGAGACAGACAGGGAGACATGGGGACAGGTAGGAAGGATGGACTGAGAGACAGACAGGTAGACAGGAGGACAGGTAGGAAGGATGGACTGAGAGACAGACAGGTAGGCAGGAGGACAGGTAGGAAGGATGGACTGAGAGACAGACAGGTAGGCAGGAGGACTGGTAGGAAGGATGGAGAGAGACAGACAGCAGAAGAGAGCAGAAGGACAGGGGTAAAGATGGAACTCACAATGTCTCCCTGGAAACCTGTTTCACCCTTTTCACCCCGATTGGCTTTGGCTCCCTGATGAAAGAAGCCCAGACAAACCGACACACACACACATGCACACACACACACACACGCACGCGCGCACACACGCGCGCACACACGCGCGCACACACGCGCGCACACACAGATCTATATTTAGTTCCTACAGCTGGGAACGTTCTGATTTATCTTATGTAATCACATAAGTAAGTTAATGAAGTAATCTTACAGGATCACCTGAGGGTCCAGGGATTCCTGCCTTCCCATTGGCTCCCTGAAATCAAATTAAAATAAATACTTCACACGCCCATTTATAGCGTGGTACAGTATTTTGCTGACCCTTCCATGAGCCAATATTGCACTGGAGGCCCAACATTGCTGCCTCTAAGTTATGATTAGGCAAGAAAATAACCATTAATTAACATTAGTTAATGCAGTAATAAGCATCATTATACAGCATTAGCATTAAAATAACTGTTAATTAATCGTTAGGTAAAGCATATTACTGCATTAACTGAATGTACTCTTATGTATATTATTGTGTGTTTTTCATACATTGTAAGTATTACCGGCCAGTAATTGACACAAGCACATGCACCACAGGAATAGATTGAACCAACATGTCTTTGAGCGTCCGTGTGACTTACATTGGCTCCTGATATGCCCGGTTCCCCTATTGAACCCTCATTGCCCAGACCCCCCTGAAGGAAGGATAAGATATACTTTATTCATTATTTATTGACACAGCCGGGTAATTATAATGTCACTGCGGAAGGTACAGCCCATAGGAACTAACAGAGGAATATGGAATTACATTCTCATTATTGGTAATGATGAAATATACTGAGGTCTTGCGTAAAGATGCTGTGCTGGCAGTGTGTTTGTAAAATGTATGATGTGAGCTCTACTCACAGGGTCTCCCTTTGGACCCAATGGACCGTCCGGCCCTGGGTTTCCCTGTTTGAATCCACATTCGTGATATTAACCTTCATAATTACTTCATATGAGTGACATCAATGCAAAACAAGCTAACGAAAACATGAACTCACAAACTAGGACAATATTCAGACGTTGGTTTCAACATTATAAGACTTTGAGGATTAGCATTTCACATTATTATTGGATGTTTCATCTGTTTTTTTACCTGCGGGCCGCGGACACCTGGGAACCCGACCGCCCCGTCAGAACCGGCCTTTCCCTGACAAAACGAGCATAGTGTCGATGGAGACAGAGACACAACAAGGACGGACCACTGGAATAGGAGCTCTGAGCGAGTGTTACCTGAGGTCCAGCATATCCCCTGATGCCCAGCGCTCCCGGCTGACCCTGTGCATAGAAACACTCAATCAGTTCCATACGGTACATTCAACTATTATTTTGAGCGCAAACTTTATCAATAAAGGTTATTTTTTTGGCTTACCGGAGCACCATTGACTCCTGGGACACCTTTTGCTCCCTTTGGCCCGAGTTTCCCCTATTGAAGAAGTGACATTAATACATGCTAGACATTTCTCAATCAATAATCGATAACATTTACAATATGGGCCATCTTAGGGATCGCTGATCGCTCACCGGTGGGCCAGGAGATCCAGCAAACCCAATCGCTCCGATATCTCCCTGAAACACATCGGAGGGTTCACAGTGAGCCAACAGCTACTGTATGAACATCAGCACCCAACACGAAGAGGTGACTGTAGGAGACATCAGCTACTGTATGAACATCAGCACCCTACACGAAGAGGTGACTGGAGGAGACATCAGCTACTGTATGAACATCAGCACCCTACACAAAGAGGTGACTGGAGGAGACATCAGCTACTGTATGAGCATTAGCACCCAACACTTATCGGTGAATGTAGGAGACAACAGGTAATGTATGAACAGGTGAGGATGTTAGCGTCACCTACCAGAGGTCCTGATGGTCCTGGGAACCCGGTTGGGCCTCTACCCCCAGGTATCCCCTAAAACAAAGAATATTCATGTAACACTAGAAAGGCCATGTCATATTGAATAATATAATGTCATATATAATCTCAGAATTGTTTCTATCCGAACAAGCAACAGAGAGCAGAAGCAGTCAGCAACTGCGGAAATAATCAGCATGCCTATTCAACTAGACTTTACAACTGGCCTCATCTGGCCAATGTTACTCACAATGTATCCTGTAATCCCAATGAGGCCGCTGCTTCCTTTGCTTCCCTGGTCAAAAGGAGGACAGTACAGTCAGGAAAACGGTCCCTTTGTTGATTTCGTACATGTCTGTCAGTCTGGTGCTCACCTTTTCTCCTTTAGGTCCCCTGTTTCCCTGTGGGCCCGGCTCTCCTTGATAACCCTGTGGCAAAATGAACGAACAAACCATTTAATTCCATGGTGGACACAAACAGAGGCCAAACACCAGAGACACCACATTGTAAAATAGCGCACAAGCACACTAGTACTACTAACTTATTAAGATTGCGAACACTACAATTAAAATCAGTCGCAGAGTGGATAGAACTTAATGCTATTTTGTTCCCTTAACAAGTAATCTACTCATATTTTTGAGATGCTCATCAGGTCTGAGTAAACACCTCTAGTAAGTATACTTCAGTGAAGTCCAAATGTTGCGGTTCTGAACAAGGTTAACGGAAAAATCCATCCAACGTGGCGGCCCTCCACAAGCGACAGAAGTTCCCACCAGTGTGAACTTCTGTTGCTTGTGGAGGGCCCATGTACTTCTTATTACAGTCACTTATCCCAGCACCAGGTATTGCACCATCATGCATCCAATGTTCATCTAGATAACATGAGGAGGCCTGGCCGTTCTTACCCTCTCAGCCAGCTCCCCGTTGGCCCCCTTCTCTCCACTGTATCCTTGGGGGCCCTGGACAGAGCAACAGAGGACGGTGTCAGAGATGAATGAGATGTCTCTATAATGGCAAAGTGGTCACTTTCCATTTTAACCTTTGCAGCTCCTTCTTGCAGACCGGAAGGTATGGGAGAGAGAGGGGAAGACATGCAGCAAAGGACCACGCGCATGTCTTCGCAGTAAGGACCCGGCCTTAATGGTACACCCTCTACCCGGTGAACCACCGGAGTGTCTGATGTACCATTCCAAAATGCACTGGACCTGATGCAGGGCTCTACCCTATGGTCACTTTATGGTTTCAACCACGTTGTTCTACTATACTCTGCATTACCACAGAGGAGGTTTGTATTGATAGCCGGACCTAATGTAAGTCAGATATTGATTGATCTGTCTCACCTGTTCTCCTGCAAGGCCGGGAGTGCCAGCCTCTGCATTTTGTCCGGGGATCCCCTCTGCGCCAGCTCTTCCCTGGGGCCCTGGCAACCCCTGTGGCCCTGGCCCTCCCTGGACCAGGTACATAATCAAACCAGCAGTCATACGAACAACCTCATTCTTAACGCATGCTTCAAAGCTTATTTTAGGACGACGCGGGCCAATACACTGCCCCAGATTATGACTGCTATTGGCTCAAACCGGAAGCTCACCACAGTTATAATTTCTGATGTTTTAATAACTCCAGTGTAGCTGCGGACATTACTTAGAGGCCCTGAAACTATAACCTCATGACCAGTAGAGGAGTGAACGTGAGGTCTTTGCCGATCCAGGAAGTCTGAAAGTAGCCTGCTGTCGACGATCCATCACATACAGATGAACGAGAGATACCTACGATTTTCCCTGGGTCTCCTTTCCTTCCTTGTTTGCCAGTGATGCCAGGCGGCCCCTGAAATATTCATCCAGCTCTTGTCAGTCAAATCGAATCCTCCTATTGGATGCATTCTATACTAATATGAATAAATAGGTCAAACATTGTGTCGGTCGTGAGTTTATTTTCACCCACAATTGGTCCTTTGTCATCAGCAGGTCCTGGGGGCCCGAGACGCCCCTTCACTTTCTGGTGAAACAAGGCAGGGATTGCACATATCTAAGGGCCTGATGGTATATGAATGAGGGATGATTGAGTAAATGAGTAAATGAGTAAATGCTAACTCAACATTTTTTGACATTTAGAAATGGAAAGGCCTACCGGCCAAGATGAAACCAGCTTCTTGTAGAACTTCTTTTTCTGTAAGTATGATGACAGGGCAATTATCTTACACTATTATCACACGTGACTTCATGAACCCCATGTGCTTTATACCAAACCAAAGTTCAAAGTGTCCCTGTCTCCTTCAATTACAGCATGGATTTAACACTGCCAGGGCTAGGGGTTCAAGTCCCACTGAGGCTTCCATCCAAAGGATTTCTGAATGCATGCACTCACAGTATTGTAAGGCGGTCTGGGTAAAAGCATGTAGAAAATGGCATGTGGAAATGTATTAAAAATATAACATATTCATATATTATAATATCTAATATATTATTTGAATAGTGTCAGAACAAAATGTAATTGTTCATCTCAGTCTGCTTCTGGTTTGAAGCATATCACTGCTACTGCTGCAATGGACAATTATCATCCAATTCAATCATTCAATCGCTGAGGCACATGATTAAGAAGCAGTGCTGTGTGGCTGGGCTAATTGGTCTGTCCAGTGCATCTGAAACGGTTGAGCGTGTTGAGGAAAAATGAATGCCATTCACAAATACTATCAAGGAGCCTAAGAAGACAGTGCCAGTGCTGATGGAAGAAAGATAGAAGTTGTCTCTCGTAAATAATATCCTGGCAGTAAGTTCAATAAAAGTCTTTCTTTTCAACTTCATTGATTAATCTTTTGACCGTTGACCTTTTGATCGTGCAAGAAATGCTACAGCCTCGGTCTGAATTCCCTTCGGAAAGAGGCTCTCTTATCTACAAGGGACTGAGCTGCTTCGATTGCCTACCTTGAAGGCCTGCCACTCTTCTTCAGACGTTTTGAACACCACAATGGCGGGCATCCCGGGAGGGCCGACGGGGCCTCTGTAGCCAGTCCTCCCCGTCCTGCCCATCCCTCCTTCATAGCCCTGAGAGGACGTGAAAGGACATGTAACACAATGACGATGAAACAGTGACTCAGGCATCTTGGAGAATGATAGGATTGGATCGAATCAGATAGCATAGGATGGGATATGCTATGTATAGGTTTTCTGTTATACTTAGTTTAATAATTAATACGATTGTTAGTTATTCTTACTTTGTCTCCTTTAGGTCCAGCAAGTCCAGGTAACCCAGGCAGGCCCTGATGTCCCTAATTAAATCACAAATGTTTGTCCCTTAGTTCAAATGTGTAATATTTATAGGCCTATATATTAATCAATACTAATATTTCTTTATATATATAGATATGGCAAACTATCAAAACAATTTCAAATATAAAATATTTTTTGCTTATATGGATTGCAATTTACTGGGACTTTCAATAATGTGAGGTTGAAATGAAGTTTTATGATAAATCCCTATTCTAATGAGGACTATGGTGGGTATGGATACACTTCAGTGTAGTACCGCTCTTCAGACAGAGGAGGGAGCAAGTACCTTCCATTAGAACAAAACAGGCATGTCATCCTCTACCACATACACACATGCAAATGGGGCACAAACTCATGAATCTCTCTCTCTCTCACTCTCTCACTCTCCCTGCACACACGCATGCACGCACACACAAACGCACACACGCACACACACACACACACACACACACACACACACACACACACACACACACACACACACACACACACACACACACACACACACACACACACACACACAGTCGCACACTAGACAACTAGTTTTATGTGTGATGAAATAGGTACAGACACAACTGTCTCTCAGTAATCAAATCAGCCCTGGATAAATTGAATTTCATCTCAAGGTCAGAAAATGAATGACAAAAATTTCCCTTCCTTCGTTCCATCCTTGGAAAAAGAACTAAGCCATCTTTTTCTCGACTGCCAAACAATGACTCGATTGTAGGACTCATTATTTATCTGTATGATCAAAAATAGTTGGATAATAATCAGAAGTGTATCTTACCCTCTGGCCTCTGATCCCAGGACTGTATGTTGTGTGGTGATAAGTGTGGTTTGCAGCCTTGTCCTGCTGCTGCAGATGTCTGGAGTCTAGCTGGACCGTAGACATCCTGGTGCCTTCAGCTTCTACAAGATGCCTGGCGTTGCCATCGAGGGCTGAATCATGGTCTATATCTATGTCGTCAAAATCCTCTCCTGGTACCATCCCTCTTTCCAACCGTATCTCTTCCTCTAAATCTAATTGCGTTGCTTCACCTTTCTCGTCGTGGATACCTGCCTCCGTCTCTCCCTCGGTTCCACGTCTGCCGCCGGACCAGTCGGGCGGTGTGGCCTCGTCGGGACCCACCTCGAGCACCTTGTCATGGCCTACCTCTGCTGCGCTCATCCCCGTCTGTGCATCCAGACCGATGCCTCCATCCACGTCCTCCCCACTCGGTGCCTCACCATGAGAAGACGCGACAGCTCTCTCGGTTGGACAAGACGCGTACTCTACGTTCACACGCGGCACGAGTTCATCCACCTCAGATCCCTCTGGCATCAGATCCATCCCGTCCATCCCACCATCCAGTGCTCCAGTTTGTACATCCGAGGCCCTACCTCTTTCCTTCTCATCCCCCGAGATGGGCTCTCCCTCTCCAGAGGACGTCGTAGGTGAAGGTGCTTCGAGTGTTTCCACCTGCGTCACCTCGGGCTGCTTCGGCTCCCCAGCGCTACCCTCGTTCCCTGTTCCCGCCTTTAAGGAGACATACAACCCTGATTCGCTGGTTGGGCCGTAGAGCTGAGTGTCTTGAGTTGCCATCTGAAAGCCCTCTGGCCCACTAGAGGAAGTCGTGTCCTGACTGGATGACTCCCCGTCTCCTCCTGTACCAGAGGTCTGAAGGCCTGAAGCCGTGGGGGTTTCCGTCTCGATGACGGGGCTAAAGATGGTCGTCTCGAGGTCCTCACTAGCCGACACATAAGACGTTTCAGCGAACGTTGATCCCTCTTCGTCGGTGGAAGGAGGGTCATTCGCTTGGCTCTGAGCTCGAGGGGTGGTCGATGCCTGTGGTGATGCCGTCGTGTTTGTGTCTCGAGCCTCAGCCCCCCCGGGGTCCCGGTCCTTCGCTTGGGATTTATCCGTAATTAAGCGAGAGGGCCGCTGCCTTGCGTCTCCAGCCTGCTCATCAGTCGCAGGGAGGAGAGAATCTGCCTCATAGGAGGCACCGCTACCATGTTCTTTCTGCTTCAGGGCTTTGCCTCCCTTCGGTGAAAACCTTTTTCTTCCCAAGTCTTTATCCCTACTTGGAGGTGTATCTCTATCACTGATAGAGGCTCCAGCAGCAGCAGCAGCAGCAGCTGTAAGAGTCACCCTGACCTCTGAACCCTGAACACTGCGTGAGTTGACTTGCTGCGTTTGAATGGGAAATCTGTCGGGTTTCTGTTCGGCTGCTGCCTGACCTCTAAGTCTTGCACGCACGCTTTTTGGATTTCCGGGCTTTTGTAACGCTCGGATGATGGGCTGAGTGTTGGGCTCAGACACAGCCCCAGTCTCCTTAAGGAAGGGGGACAAAGGCAGTGTCTGTCAAGGTCTGTTGTCCAAAATAGTATTATAATAACCCAATAATACAATGACTCGGTTACTTTGGTTCCTAGTAATAATCCACCAAGTAACCATGGTAGCACAAATCCTTTGTTAAAAGACAATATACCTTCTCTAATATGACAACTAAACATGTTCAAATGTGTGAGGAATAGACAGGGTGTTGTGTCCCCAACAAATCCAGGTTCCTGAGTCAACCGTGGGGCTCTCTCGGGCTGGCATACTAGAACTGTAAAACATACATTCCCAGACCCACTATTCTGATCCATCAAATGCATTAATGGAAATCCCAGCAGGCACCACCTGCATAATAACGGCAACATAAACAAATGGTTTCCTCAGCTTCCCTCTTTTCATACACTCACTAGTGAAACACATATGAGTAAAATAATGTATGGCACTGACTCGGTTCTATGAACTGTACCGACAGCGATAGATTGTTTCTCTTCTTCTGACAAATGTATTATTGTAAGTGGCTTTGGATCAATTTGTCTGCTAAATGCCCCTCATGGTAAATGTACCTTTCCATGTAGCGTAGACGTACAGGTGAGGTTGGGGTCATGACAGGGCGGTCTGGCCGTGCTGGACTTTCCCAAAACAAAGAACACCTGCAGGACTGTGGCCTGCAAACACAACGTACGACAAAGTAACAGCTCCTGAGGGCTACCACAAAGGTTACATATTACTGAGTCATATGACGTTTGAATAGTTGTTTGAATCAGGTGTACGGTTTCACATCTGGTGCAGGCAAGGGACACGTTTAACCATTTCAAAAACAAGTCCAATCAACTTGGTTATAATGCAGTCATCAACATCAAAATAATTAACAAACTTTATGAATTTGAATAATTTTTTGCAATCTGTGAAAGGCATGGTCATTTTTACACATGGCGACATCATTATACAATATAATACAAGCGCGTTCACAATAAAGGAGAGCAGACAGAAAGAAAATCCTGGGGCCGGACAGGAATCATTTATTATCTAATTGCCTGCAAGTCTACCCAATATGCTTCGACCACAATGGAACCACGTACAAAGCTACACATCGAGGGTATATGTATAATTCAGAGATTTGTGCAAGGCAAATTAGGAGTGTGATTTGATTAAACTGAATTATATATGAGTCACTGAAACCTTTATTAAGGAACTGACGAGCAATTAAAATATGACTTTTATAGCAGCTGGGATATTGTATCACTGGTAAAATTGTGTTTCCATATATAGCATCACGTTTTACTGCTCTGTGTACAAAACAAGTTATTACTGGAAAGTCTTTAGAAAGAGTTATTTAAAGTAATTAGCAAACAACGAAACACACAGATGGAACTAATTAGGGTCGTCGTCACAGAAGTGGCTATGGTTACCTATAAGCATACAAAAACTACATTTGAAAATAACAAGGGGAAATAATAGCACCGAATATGAATATGGGTCAAGTTTGACTCATTCAACTAATAATTCTCACACCCCTGTAGTACTGCACAGCGTAAAAATACATTTACTCCAGGGCCTGTCACTGAGTGCCTGTCTGAATGTTGCCCACCCTTTGCCACTGCAAAGAGTTTCAGTCAACACAAGCGTTCCTTCTTCTACTGTGTCTATTTTCCTGGGCCATTTCTGTTTATAATATGGAGAAAGAGACCTTTTTCCGCCCAGTAATTTATGGGACTTGCCTTGTCAATGTGAAAATCTTTAGCTTTCCCCCATCCTCTCACATGCACATGTAAACGCCTCCATGCCGGATCCAGAGAGAGAGCTGCAGGTGTGATGGTGAAACCCTCCATAACAAGGGAACTCCATGTAAACACCTTACTAAATATGCCTTAGTGTGCTCATGCTGTAGCGACACATAACGACCCACATTCACAAACGTACACTCCCCACGTCCAATATAACATTATATGAATAGAAAGATGTGCACGGAACACAACTCAGGCCGACTTGAACCTCACCCCTGGCAGAACACGACGAACCCCTCGCCATTTCATACAATAAAGAGCTCCCGTTCTATTAATAATGTTAAGAATGAGTCGTTGTCAACCTGTCAAAACTGTCACAAAGCACAAACACGGATAATCAACACAACACCCAATACAGTCACTACTCCGGCCGACACAGCGTCCGTGAGTCATTCTTTCCAACATTCCCTTTGCCAGGGAACGTCATCACCCGAAAGAAAGTTGACAAAAGCACTTACATAGCGGAGTAGGGGCATTGTCACAGCGAAGGCCTGCATGGCTGATGATCCAACCCTGCTGACGAGAGCAGAGGGCGAGCGGGCACTGTGGGTCACACTGCCTGCCTGCTCCCCTTGTCCGGGCTTCCCACTGAACAGAACACACCCCTTTACTCGTTGACTGGACCCAGATGGGGGGGGGGGGGCTGGCCTGGCCTGGCCTGGCGGTCCCTCGTCCACCACCACAGCACTGCAGCGACGAGGATGCAAACAGCAGCCCAAAAACCGTCGGGTCTTTGTGACAGTCTGGTGAGATCGCTGCATGGGAGTCAACACATAACACTAATGCAGACAAGCAGGCACTCACGCACGCATATTCACAGACACACACACACTTTCAATCCGTGGATCTACACCCACACACACACTCACTCACACCCACATACACCCCCCCTCGAAAACACCCTAGCACAACTCATCCAGGGTGCTGCGTCCAGTGTCCACAGAGCAGCAGACAGTGAGGTCAGCGCTCGGTCTCTCCTGCCCGTGTTAAAGTGGCTAATTTCCAATGTTCAATTGATGACCTGTGAGCCTAGCAGATCAGAGGATGGTGTTATTCCATTGTGTGTGTGTGTGTGTGTGTGTGTGTGTGTGTGTGTGTGTGTGTGTCTCTCATCGTCTCCCCAGAGCAACGGCAAGTGTGGAGGGGAAGTGACGCCTTATAAAGCGCCAGCCCAGTCCGCCATAAGGCCGGTCAACGAGCCGGGCAGCCGGTTTGAAGAATGACATCGACGAGGGTCGAGAACAACGCCTCTCTCTCTCCTGACCCCTCGGACTTCCTGCTCTACGTCATGTCCTTGAGGTGATGGATGTGGCACCGCAGGAAGTACTCGCAGGGCTATCGTGAGCCAAGAGAAGGAGCCGCTCAGATATCTTCTACTTAGACATATAAAGGAGGCAAAGTATATATGCATGAATTATATAAAGTAGTGTATTTTAGGAATCCCCACTGGGGAATCCAAGGTAGAATAGACATTTAATTTGTAAGTATATATCATAGATCTATCATCTATTTGTTGCAACACAACTTTTGTAAACAAACTCAGATTTACTGTGATGACTTTCCTGCACAAAAAAAACATACCACAGTTGAACTTGAACTAGCCCCCTCTCTCTCTCTCTCTCTCTCTCTCTCTCTCTCTCTCTCTCTCTCTCATGTGTCAGGTCTCTCACCCCTCCTGGGTCTGAGGGCCACTAGGACTCAGGTGAGGAATGTGACATGGGGGTCAGAAGAGTGAGCGGCTGCTTCCCAAAAGAGGGTTGTGGCGGTGGGGTCAGGGTTTACCGTAAAGGATGTGTGTGTGACGAGGTTGGTATAAGCACTGCTCCTTTTGTCTTTCACCTCAGGCAGGTAGACCTGCGACCTGCAGGGCCCTGTTATTAAGGGGGTGCACCGACTTTCTGTCTGTCTGTCTGCCTGTCTGTGAGTTTGTGTGTGCGTATGTTTGTTTTTACACATTCCACTATCAAAGAGAACCAATCATTTCCACTCCTAAAAAGGCGAACACACACATACATTTATGCAAACACTTCCATCAAATTTCCAGAGGAAAACGTGCAACGATACACACACACACAACCACACACACAAATACCCAGACACACACACACACCCTTTAATGAGTTTACATCAAACTATAGATTTCAAACCCAAGGCACTGCTGAGACACACGGCACTACAGGCTTCATACAGTCTCACAACCTGGCGACAACTTCACCACAAAGACGACAGATTCAGAGGGTCAAAGCCCTCCATGTATAGCCGCTGAAGGTCAAGTTTAACACAACGGCAATGAGGTAAGGGAAGCCTTACTCAACTCACGCATAGCCGCGATGGTCAGACTTCAAACGTGATGAATAGAGGCAGTAATTCTCAAAGGAAATGTGATCACATGAGAACTATGAGGGTAAGAGTGGACTTTAAGGTTGATGATCCATAGGAAACACACACACACACACACACACACGCACACAATTACTGATTGTAATTTGGTGGTTCAACGAAACCAACATAAAAATGCACACGTATTTCGAACATGCATGTACACACACACACAAATGTAGGCTGTAAATTGTGTTTTGCTATTGTAGGCATTCATTCATTAAAGACAAATCAACGCTTTAATGGTCCTTTAAACAGATATTCAAACACTTCTTTTTCAGAGTTTCAAAGACAGGCATCAATATTGAAATACAATATAGACGGCGCAATAAATTGACATGAATTTATTTTATACAATTGATCCTACATATTTATACCCAATCGCTTCTCTAGCCAAGGAAATCAAGCTCCAGACTTGGCCCGGATTTCCTAGACCTATGCTTCACTCTGAATGTACAGACTGAGATTCGGAAGATCGGTCTATGAGAAGATTGTTCCTCGTGTTGTACTGTACACGGAACGGGCAACAGGAAGAACCACTCT
Source organism: Gadus macrocephalus (assembly GCF_031168955.1). Lineage (NCBI taxonomy): Eukaryota > Metazoa > Chordata > Actinopteri > Gadiformes > Gadidae > Gadus > Gadus macrocephalus. Next base: position 23,226,309 of record NC_082393.1, read on the forward strand.
ACACGCGTCACCAGTGTATGTTCAAAAGTGGGCCTTGAAATTCAATCTTCAGTGTAAAATGTTAAAAGGGCGATACCTTATCCACAGGCCGACTCGTGTGTGTGCGTGGAATGTCTGTACTGTTCCTGTGTCTCCGCAGCCAATTCACATTTCAGCAACAAGTTCAACTTAGTATAGTACGACACAACAACGCATGATATAAACGTGAATGGATTTTAAAAAGGGACACTAATGTTAATATGCTGGGAAGTTTCAACAAGTCGGAATTTCAAAACAAATATAGTTAGCGTAGGGCCATTCGATGATTACTATGTCACGTACTATGTCATGTATGCAGCCTAATGAAAACGAAAAACAGGCATCTCTGAATCAGGCACATCTTACATTATATTCCACAGTAAACATCATCACCATTCGATAATCACAATCTTCACAACCATCATCTTTGCTAACACTTCATCAAAGTTGCATGAGAATTTAAATGTCAGCAACGTTGCTTTTTCACATGAACAGTTGAGAGGATGCAGAATAATTCACACCTCCTATGTGGTCAAAATAGAATCATTGAATTGAAGATGAAGTGTTATTAAGTCTTGGAATTGCAATATTATTCTCTTGCCTGCAAAGCACCCTTCTGGAAGTTACAAGATTTTTTTAAACAGCTATGACTTGCATGTGTTCTGAACTGGAAAATGGCAAATGTCATCCTTCAGATGTGTGAAATGAATAATTATGGCATGAAACTGCAGTGAGTCCTGTTAGTAATTTTGGTGAAATTGTTTGCACTACATGTAAAAAAAATGGCAATTTAATTCCCTCAACACATGATCATAGCCTGTCAAACGGATGACCGAAACCACCCCGGAGACTCCAGGTCCAAGAAGAGAGAATGGCTCTTGTATTACGACATTCTGCTTTCTCCCAGTCACTCACAACACTGACGGAGGGCAGAGGGCTGACAGATCCAGCAACAGGAGCGGGAGGACTCTGCAGTCAGCCCGATCATCAGGTGGAGGCAGTGGCAGCCCTGGTCTTGCTCGTTATAATCCCAGAACTGAACAGACTACGGCCAAGCATGATCTTCGTGTAGTAGTGGGTGTCATTTTATAGTCCATTGGCGCTGGGACGAGAGATGAGGTGTTTGGAGATACAAAAATAATAACTACAATGCTACAGTGCCACCGTGCTCCTCTGCCTCACCCACGCTATCCCGCGTGACGCGGTCAATTCGTCCGTCAAACACAGGCCGAGCGGAGAACCAATGTCCGTCACTTCAGGGTTCAGCAGAGCTCCTTGGGGCTCATGTTGTAAAGGTGGTTTGAAGCGTGTCTTCTCACCATGTGGAAGTCCATGTATTATCGTCCCGTTTTTGTTGACAGTCACTGTACTTCCATGGTCGTTGACACTATTAAAACCCATAAAACCAAACCCCTTTCATCGCCCAGCTGGAGGTAACATCGACAACAACGTTCTGGTTCACCTGGAGTTAAAATACATTCCTCACATTAATTGCACATGCTACTTTATGTTCATCAACACACAATGCGCCGTAGGCTGTCCCTCGAGTCCAACAAGCCATTAAACCACCCGTTGTAGAGTTGTAATCCTAATGCACATGTCCCAACAACCGTCGACACCATTTCAAGTGTGTGTGGGAACGCAAGGTGCCAAACCCCTGACTTACAGCACAGTATGTGTGTGAACCTTTTCTTTGTTTTGGAAATCTTGCTGCTAGGAAGCACACACAGGATACACATACACAGGGCCACAGAATTTCATACATTAATAAATTAAGTAATTAATGAGTCGATGCCTCATCAAATAAACAAATAAAAGGTATTTGTAGATAACAAACTATATAAATATCTGCAAGCAAATTGAAATAATAAATAAATGAAAATATTACATAATTCATAGATAAGACATAATAAATATGTAAAGAAAATTACTTATGTCCCTCTTGATTTATTTTGGTATTCGTTTCTTCCTTTATACAAACCATACGTTCCCCCAGTCCCATGATTTCATTACCAGGACCTTTAGTTCTATCACCGCAGCACGTTCAAACCTAACTCTGAGTCCTTCTCCATATTTATCCGTTGAGGCATTGTTCTTATTCATATTTTTTATTTCAACTTTGGTACATTCATACGTACATCCACAAACTGACACACACACACACACACACACACACACAGTCCGTGTTTACACCGCCAGCAATGACATCATCCAGTCAGCGAGAGGCACCGAGGGGCTGAGGAAGATGCTCAGCGGCAGGTGACCCGGACCTCAGCGCCTTACCCCTCTCCTCTCCATCCTCTCTCCTCCCGGTCCTTAGCAACGGTCGTCCTCGTCCGTGTCGCTCACCGGCTGTCCGGCGCCGGCGGCGCTGGCCGGCGCGCGGTGCTTCATGAAGTGGCCGTTGGGCACCTGCCAGGAGTGTCTGAGCTGGGGGGCCGAGCTGATGGCGTTGGCGCGGCCCAGGCTGGTCGCTATGGCGGCCTCGAACGTCAGAGTCTCCTCGCCGTCGCCCGCCTCCCCCCCGGCCCCCCCGCCGCCGCCGCCGCCGCCGCCGCCGTGGGGGCCCTGGTGGAAGGGGAGGTAGGGCTCCGAGATGTAGCGGTGTGGCGAGGAGTGGAGCCCTGCCGGGGGGCCGCCGCCGGGGCCCTCGGGGCCGGAGGGAGGCGACCCCGCTCCTGGCGCCGCCACCGCTGCAGCTGGGTGAGCACCCCCCTCCCGCTCCGCCCTCCAGGGGCCCTCGACGAAGCCCCCGGGGTGGTGGTCCTGGGGGGGCTGCATGGTGGTGTTGGTGGTGGTGGTGGAGGAGGAGGGCGCCGCCGGGGGGGTGGAGGACGGGTCGGCCCCCCGGGACACCAGGGGGGAGTAGGAGATGAAGGGCCGCGGGCGGGACGGCGTCTGGGGGAGCTGCCGCCGGCCGCGCGGCGTCCCGCCGTCGGTGGCCGAGTGGGCCGGGCTGCCGGGGGCGGCGGCCTGCGGAGCACACGGAGGAGGGGGGCCGGTGGGTGGACGCCTCCACACCCAGAGCGTCTTGCAGTACACGCGAGGGCACACATTGTGCTCATGAGGGGCTCTGGGGGAGGTACTACTCAGGATCCGTGCCCCACCAGTTAGCTAACAGTTAGCGGTTAGCTAAACAGGACCACAGTTGGGCTACAGAGAACCACCAGTAAGGTAAACTACCTTACCTTAGGCTACAGGGGACCACTGTTGAGGACTTTTCCATTCAGAGGACTTTAAATAAGCAGGAAACAACCTAATCTCAAATTCTAATAAATGAAAGGACAATCCATAAAAGTTATTTATAAAAGATATATTGTTACGTATTTTAAGCACCTAAGCTGCCCCCACATAGCCACTAGGAAGCAATAACAATAACTACTCCAGCCACAGATGGCAGCACCTTTAGACAGGTGAGGAGGGCGGAGCCATTTCGTCACACCGGCCACGCCCACTTCACATAGGCCACGCCCACTTGACCCTATCAAGAGCGACGGCAGAGCTGATAGGCAGACCCGCAGAGAGACCCGGGCCTAAGCCTGGGGCTCGAAGTAACTCTACGGCATTTCTCTCACACGCGTTAAGATACAATTCCCTCCCTTTTGTTTAATAGTTACCATACCGAAATAGGCCTACTTTAACAAATAAAGTGAGTTAAAAGCGACCAAGGATTGGACTACTTTCTTCAAAAAACGCGACAATAGAAACAAGTGAAACTTTTATAAGTAATGACACAGCCGAAAGCGGTTAAACCGCGCTTGCCGCTTGGAGTGGTATACGTGAGGCCCAACCGACCTGTCTCTGCAGGTCCCTCGCCCGCCCCTCACTGGGCGAGCGGGAACACCTCCTCTCGCTGGATTGGTCCTGGCTGCGCTCCTCCGAGTTGCACCGCGACACGTCAGGCGACAGCAGGTGGCGCCGTTCCTTTGAGCGGCCTCTCTCGTGGGCCCCGGCCTCTTTGTGGGTCACTCTGGGCCCTGCGAAATCCCAGGGACACCAAAGTCTCGTACTGATTATAATGTCTAGCCCAGAAAACCTCTGGGTCGCATAACAAAAGCCTGGTTCGCTGAGGAGGGACCAGATCTGGCACGAGCGAGACCGAGCACCGTGAGTAATCACCGTGGCTGAGATAGGGATGCTATTGTGCAGCTGTCACGTTAAAATTGTACCGGGGGCGAAAATTGTACCGGCCTACGTCATCGTTTGTTTACATCCTGACAACCTGCCCGGCAACAGACGACGAGATGCAGAAAACATGTTTCCAAACGACGAAATAACATAATACAGATAGCGGATCGCTATCTGTATTATGATAGATAGCGATAACACTTGTTTTTACTTTATATTTGTATTGTATTTAATTGTTTAATCGAAACAATAAAAAAAATTGCCCGCGAAACGGGCGATCGCGTCAAATGACAAATGTTTTGCCCGCGAAACGGGCGATCGCGTCAAATGACGTAGGAGGGTTCTTGAAACATAATACAGATAACGGATCGCTAGAAAACACTTGTTTTTACTTTATATTTGCATTGTATTGAATTGTTTAATCGAATTTAGCTAGTAAACTGAGTGTTTTAAGCAGGTTTCATAGTCTAGAATGTTCAAGAACCTTCCTACGTGATTTGACGCGTCATTTGACGCGATCGCCCGTTTCGCGGTCAATTTTCTTTATTGTTTCGATTAAACAATTAAATAATATACAAATATAAAGTAAAAACAAGTGTTATCGCTATATATCATAATTCAGATGGCGATCCGCTATCTGTATTATGTTATTTCGTCGTTTGGAAACATGTTTTCTGCATCGCGTCGTCTGTTGCAGGGCAGGTTGTCAGGTTGTCAGGATGTAAACAAACGATGACGTAGGCCGGTACAATTTTCGCCCCCGGTACAATTTTAACGTGACACAGCCTTACTTGAGTTATTGTGATGAGGGGTGACTGATGCTGCTATCCATTTGGATGTACGAAGTGGTAAAGTCGTAAATCTCCCAGCTTTCTTGCTGCATTTCACTGAGGCACGCCCCCTTTCGGTCGTAGTATCTCGTCGCTTTCAAAGTAGAGCGAGCAGAGCTGTACAACTTGCAAAGAAGATGGCTGTGCCCATTGTTAATGGGGGTTGAGCTGTATTTTATTTGTATTTGTACCACGTTGGAGGTTTTAATGTTGTTTTTAAATCCTCTTACACACTTAATTTCATGCTGCTTTAATCCGGTCATCAATTCATGCATTGCACGGTCATGCTTTGCGTGCGATTCAATGTAAAGTTGTGTTTTCAAGCTAGTTTGCTAAAGAGGCTATGTTGCTAATGATGACTAGCCTGCTACTACTCCCCCTCGTGCCTCGACAGAAACAGAAATGACAAACTGAAAGGCTGGAGCAAGGGAAATACGTCACGTTCTCGCTGGAGCTGGTCGTTCGCACCAGCGTACCATCCAAATGGATAGCAGCATGAGGTAACACACTTGACTTTACCACAGTATTGAACACGGAAATGTGTGGCTGATTGCTGCCTCCGCCCTATGGATCTCACTTCCTGCGGAGATCGGCCATGTCGAGTCCATCCCCCTCATCCAAAACCGGGCTGAAGCCCCAACTCCTCGCCCAATCGTCACTTATCTTAATTAAATTGTTGTTTTCCGTTGGTGTTTTTGTTTCTCATCATCACTGTTGAACACCTTGGGTTTATCAAATGGCCCTATATAAATCACACATTTTATAATAATCATAATTATTATTATTAAGATTATTCTATTGTGAAGACTGTATCCTGTGTAGACGGTGAGAATGCGTTGTGTCTGACCTCGGTAGCTCCTCTGGCGAGGCCGGTAGGCACAGTCGGGGCTGATCTTCTCCAGGGAGTGCTCCTCCTGCCACAGGCCGTTCACACACTGGTCCCCGATGGTGGAGAAGGAGCGCTTCATCAGCTTACTGTCTGCTGCTGCTCCCGACTGACACACACACACACACGCACACGCACACACACACGCGCACACGCACACGCACACGCACACACACGCACGCACGCACGCACGCACGCGCACGCACACACACACATACAGACAAACACACACGCAGCAGTGTCAAGGGAGGCATAGCGGCTTGGAGTAACCAACTCGAAATCAATTAAATAAAATACACTGTATATCTCTTGGTAGCAACTCTCCTAAGATCTCTCCTAATAATTACTATATATATATATATATAATAATACTCTCCTAATAATTTCCCTCTGGGATTATTAAAGTTTTTATCTATCTATCTATCTATCTATCTAAGGAAGGGCTTAGGCTAACTGATTTCTGACTCAAGCGATTCAAACATTCAAACAACAGGATGAGTGTTAAGGTCGAGCCCTGGACCTCAAACCATGGACCCCACCCCCCCCCCCCCCCCCCGCCCCCACGTCTCCCTGTGGCTACCTGGGGGTCCACCACAGCCAGCCTGGGCATGGAGGAGGCCCGGACGGAGGCAGTCCTCCCCGGAGATCTGACCACAGCAGCGGGGTCCTGTGCGGCAGTCTGTTTCATCACCCTGTCGTACTCCACCACCTCGGGTACCTGAACCACACAACAGAGACGAGGGGGATCACAGAGAGAGCCCAGTGTGAACACCATGGGATCTCTGTAGTCGTGCGCTCCAACCTAGAAGGTTCCCCTGACCGCAATGTGTTCCCGCCAAATCGCTATAAATAAGGGGGAAATGGCGGTCGGACCTTGATGTCTTTCATGGTTGGAAGGCAACCTTGACAGTAATTGTGACGTTTGTGTCTGTTTACACTGCGTCTCGGTTCTTCTCTGTCATCTTTTTTTGGGGGGCAATTTGTGGAACTTCTCTTCAGAATCCGCAGACAAGTGCGGCAGTTCAAGGTGCATTTTATAAAGACGTTGTTGATGCTGGGGAATAGCAAATGTGTTCATTCCTATGATCTTAACACCAAAATAATACGTCAACACAAATAAGACCAACAATAAGAGCTCTCTAAATGTCAACCACATCTCTACGTGTGTTGCAGAAGTCGGTCGCTTTGAAGCTGAATCAAAAGGAGCCGCCCGTCTCCGAGCACAGTACCAGTGTGTGCATGTGGTGGTGGTAGCGTCTGTAGGGTGGGTGGTGGTAGTCCTCCTCCTCATCCTTATCAAGGGTGTGAGACAAAGGACGCTGCAGGAACATGTCCTGAGGGGAGATGGGGCTGAGGGCCACAAAACCTCCCCTGGTACTGTGAGGGGGGGGGGGGGGGGGGGGAAGAGAGAAAAGAGAGAGAGAGAGAAAAGAGAGAGAGAGAGAGAGAGAGAGAGAGAGAGAGAGAGAGAGAGAGAGAGAGAGAGAGAGAGAGAGAGAGAGAGAGAGAGAGAGAGAGAGAGAGAGAGAGAGAGAGAGAGAGAGAGAGAGAGAGAGAGAGAGAGAGAGAGAGAGAATTAGAAAGAAAGTAAAAGGATACACAGATTCTCACTCACACGCACCATGACTCATGATTAACAGCAACAGCCAAATGGATTGAAAGGTTTCGCTTCATAAGCGGTCCACCCACAATCCCTCCCTAAAAACTCTGTAAGCAATAGGGGTTAAAAGGTGGCTGCGTTACAGGGCTGATCCGGCGCCGTGCGTTAGGAAGGGCAGCGTCTTGGCACTGCACAGGATGTCCTGCGGCAGAGAGGACGCGTCCATACGCTGGAACATCGGAGCGTGTTTCTGTCCAGGGAGAGGAAGTCAAATTGAATAAAAAAAATAAACATTCCCACCAGCAAAGAAATGCAGCAAAGATTATGTAAAAACAAGTATTTTAGGCAGGAGAATCTGTGTATGTTTATGTTTACTTCATGGCTAACACAACACTTAGCTTTACCTTAAGCGTCATGTCGAAATGAGATTATTTTAAAGGGGATTCGATCAAACAAGGTTCAAAAGGCCCACACACCTGATCCTCCAGCTGCTGCCGGAGCTTCTTGGCTTTGCTCTGCTTGTAGTAATCCATGATCATCATGGCGGCGTAGATCTTCCCGATGGTCATATCGCTGGCTGGAGACCACACACGCCACACAACAGTACTCAACGTTAGCAAGAATCCAATGAACAGAGTTACATGGGGCGACAGTGTCTCTTGCACTCTTGCATTAACATTAACCCGTTCCCCCCCAATGGACATGGTCATTGATAAACTATTGCAATGAAACAGATGTGAGACACTCATCAGCAGGTCAACAGGACGATGCCTCCCACCACCTACTGTTCCTATGGGTACAGCGTGGTAGGGTGTGTGTAATGTTGGTCGTCACCTTTGTGGATGGGCACCAGCAGGTCTAGGTTCTTCTGGGAAACGTGAGGCCAGATCACAGCGATCTCCTTCTGCAGGTCGATGTCCATCTGACCCCGGTCCTCACCCCCTGCCAGTACGGCGCACGCACATGCACACGCACACGCACACGCACACACACACACACGCAGAAACACACGCACACAAACACACACACATGCAGGAACACACAAACACAGACACACAAACACACACACAGAAACCCAAACACACATACTCGCACCCGCATGCACACACACACACACACACACACACACACACACACACACACACACACACACACACACACACACACACACACACACACACACACACACACACACACACACACACACACACACACACACACACACACACACACACACACCACAAAGACACAAACATAGATGTAGCAGATCCTGCATAATGCATTGGTTTCCAGTTTACTCTGCACAGTGTTCACAGATCTCCGTGCTGTGGATGAGGGATGTTCTTTCCGCTAACCTCTGGCTATCTTGACCTCCAGGGCGGTGCGGATGAGAGCCATGAGGGTGGAGGTGAAGTGGACCTTCATCCCCTCGTCCACGGGCATGTTCATGAGAACCAGCCTCTGGTGATGGGCAGAAGGGGCGCAGTCAGGGGACAGCAGGCCTTACAGAGTGTGAGTGTGTTTGTGTGCCTGTGTGTGTGTGTTTATGTGATGCATGTTGTTTTATGTGATGGATAGCATCAAGTACATTGAGGGGTTCGACTGGCTTTGTAAAGTCAAAACAACAACAATTACAACAGTGACACACAAGCCACAGAGATCGCTTGCATTAGCGTGCGAGACATTCTCATGGTAGACATGCATGCAGAGGTGCATGCACATGGAACACACTGAACACACAGAACGCAGGAGAGTGAATGGAAGAGAGGAACCACAGTGGACAGCTAACGTCTGGTCTTTTTGCATGGCTTCTAGAAGTCCAACCACTAACCCACTTAGACCTATGTCCATACTACGTTTGAATTATAATGAAGCTTACTCCACCCCGAACACACCAACTATTGTTTTGTTTTAGATGTCCATAAAGATGCAAAGCGTTCAAAGCCAAACAGCCCAGTAACGCTTACAGCATTCCTCTCCTGCTCACGGAGACAAAGTAACAACACTGGAACATGATACTGTCACAACAAGCATTATCTCATCGTAGAGTCCACAGAGAAAACAAGCCGCCATATCCGATGTATGAAACACAACACGACAGTGCTTGTCCTTGGTCCTAACGGGGAACACGGTGCCTGGGTCCGTCTCCATCGTTTAGTCTACCTTATAGGCCAACTTGGAGGGGCATTTCTTGCCCAGGCCTAGAGGTGGCGACATGTTGGTCAACATCTGATACATGTCAGTGTAATGGATACGACCACTGGGGGGTGCCAGGGAGTCATGGGGATGAGCCACAAGAGATGGAGGAGGAGGAGGAGGAGGAGGAGGAGGAGGAGGAGGAGGAGGAGGAGGAGGAGGAGGAGGAGGAGCAGAGGAGGGGGGAGGAAGAGAGAGGGAGGAGGATGAAGAGGAGAAATTAAAGGGTGAAGGAACCATGGGTTGCATTCCCGAGGAAAAGGAGAGGAAGAGGAAGGGTAGAGGAAGAGGGGGGCACATAAAGGAAGAAGATAAAAGAGAAAAGGATTACTTCATGTCATCAGGGAGAGGAAGGAGAGAGTCGGGGGAGGGAGGAATTAAAGCACAGACTGTATCCTTTCTATGCGGCCAACGTGGCATAGAAATCTTGGAAAGGAAAGAACCGAAGACAGGGTGAACACAGGAATGACAGTCTCTTCGGTTCTGGTACACATACTTACCTGGGTAGGATATGCTGTATGTGTCAGTGTGTGTGTCCATGTGTGTCCATGTGTGTGTTTGTTTGCGTGTGTGTGCGTGCGTGCGTGTGTATGTGTGTGTGTGTGTATGTTTATGTGTGTTTGTTTGGGTGTATGTGTGTTTTACTGTTTTTGTGTGTCTGTGTGTGTTTATATGCATTTACACATAAACACAGAACCAGTCTGAAGCCCAATCCCTCAGGTAGAAAGGCACAGGGCTTCCCAAACGTTTTGCACCAAAGCACGTTTGAAATTCAAAGCACTCAAAGCATTTCATCGCTCTGAGGCTCGCTCGCAAATCGCTGGTCTGAGTGCCATCGGGATGTCCTGTGCCTCAGTACCCTAGGAGTGGATCGTTGTCATTCTTTCACCCAGGAGGAGACACCAGCCCTAGAGGTTCAGGCAGTTAGTTAACGGGAGGAGGAAGGCGCGAGGAGGAGGAAGAGGAGCAGGTAAAGAATGAAGGATCCCAACGGAGGAGGGAGAGGCAGAGGGGGTCTGTTCACTCGTGGTAGAGGAGAGGAGGCGTCGTTTTGGGGGGGATGCTGCTGGGACGGCTCAGGAGGAGTTTGGGGGTGTGGGGGGGTGAGGAGAGGTTGAGGGGGAGGGGGGGGGGTGGTAGGACCAAACCTTGCATGCCACCCTGTGGGGACAGTTCTTTCCAAAGCCCAGGGGAGGGGAGATAGTGCGCACAACTTTGTACATCTCCTTATAATGGATCCTACCGCTGGAAAGAACACATGGGGTTTTAGTTGTCATACCATCACAGAAGCCCCAGGACGTACAACGAGGAGAACAGCTGTAAGTAGGGATGCACCGAAATGAAAATTCTTGGCCGAAACCGAATATACTGAAACAGTTGGCCGAAAGCCGAAACCGAATGCCGAATGTGGCTTTTGCTGTTTTTAATTAATTTGGCTTAAATTTTTCACCGTTGCATAAATTAAACAATTAAATGTCCTTTATGAACTTTTCAATAAATAAAATCAATTACAAATTTGATACAAAATATTTATTTAATACTGAACGTTTTCTAACATTCCAGAGGACCTTATTGCAAGAATTTAAGAACAATGTACCTTTAAATAAATGAGTATTTTTTTTTTTTTGGGGGGGGGGTTTTCTGCCTTTTTACTCCTTCGAAAATTATGTTTTGGGCCATTTTCGGCCAAACATTTTCGGTGGATCCCTAGCTGTAGGGCTTACAGTACAGTGTAAAGGCTGGGATGGGACATCTCGATCTCTATAGTTTGAATGGCCTTTAAAGTTTCACTTTCCTTTGAGTCCCATGGTGGAGGGTCAGATTAAACCTAGTTGAGCACCATTGCTCTCCAACCCTGCTTAACATTCCCCCTCAACATATCATTGCATGTTACCGTTTTATGTGCACATTTATAATAAAGTATGGTTCGTTAGACATTCTCTATGACCCTACTCATAGAGACTCTGTCGCCCTCATATAAAATACAGCCTTGTGCCTTTTGTGCTTGTAGAGTCATAGATTTGAGGTTTGATAATTATTTACTATGTAAATACAGCGTATTCCAAGGCTTTGTTACTCCATTCTGATTGGTCTCTTGCGTCTGTGTAACAAACCGCTTCACTGTATACCACATCACTGCTATGTCTAACAGGCCGTTGCTATTTACAACAGACCGTTGCTATGCATAACAGACCGTTGCTATGTATAACAGAACGTTGCTATGTTTAACAGACCGTTGCTATGTATAACAGACCATTTGCTATGGGCGCGATTTCAAAGCATTTTTGAGCAGCAGTAAAAAAAGCATTTCTTAATCAATAAAACTATTTTTGGTTTTTATATTTTGTGACGAATGTTTAATCGCCCGTGTTTTTAGCGGGATAATGTACCTCGAGCCTGTCATTACCACAAAAATAAACCCCTTGAGGGTGATTAGAGATGTTAATATTAGGTTAGTTATCAGGGGTCATCCTTTACTTTGCGATCATGACAGGCTCGCTGTTTCTTATCCCTTACATTAAATAGTAAACATCATCATCATAATCAACTTCATCCATCCTCCATAATCTTCGTCTTCATCATCATCATCACCACCATCACCCTCACTTGCATTTATAAAGCAGTACTTATCCGAGAACCCAAGTTGCATTTTTTCGCATCCGCATTACTAAAGTGTGTAATGTTTCCAAGATGGCGGCTCACCACGCAGCCCGGTCGTACTCCCCCCAGATGCGCACAAACTCGTCCAGGTGGTGGGGGCCCAGGATGGAGGAGTCTCTGGTCAGGTACTCAAAGTTATCCATGATCACCGCCACAAACAGGTTCAGCATCTGGACAGAAGGCCCCCCGTCAGAGAGGCAGGGGAGAAGAGCTGTCTATGGCGGTATTCTGACGGTTTGCAGAGACTGTGCGATCAACTTATTCTACTTCATTTAAGAATGCTCGATTCTGATTGGCTGGGAGGGGTGCATTAATCCGGCATATTGCCCGCTGACTTGTCGGTTCTACTTGCTGCTGACTGAGCACAGTAGATCAATACGCCGCTTGTATCGTTTTCTATCACATACATTTCAAACATGAGGTCCGTTGTCAAAATAAACCAAGGAGTGCATGTTTGATCGATCGTCATTAAAGCTGACTTGATACGAATGCAACAACTACGTTGTTAAACTAGTGATCAGATCAGTTACAACCTTGTGTGGTTGCTATAGAAACGCATTACCTACAGTTGAGCTAACGTTATTCACCGTAGTTCTAAAGGGAACTACTTTTCGAGGGAGATGAACTTAAACAGAGCATACATTTAATAAGCATGCAATACGAATAAGAAAAAGGCTAATTATTAAAGTATTTGAATTGTTTTATTATGTTGGCCGGCGCGAAGTAGAATAAACGGAATAATCACCTCAAGGCAGGGCAATAAACAGTTTGATATGCCCGGCTCGCGGAAGGTTACCGCCCTCGACTTCGTCTCGGGCGGTAAGCCGTCCACTAGCCGGGCATATCAAACTGTTTATTGCCCGGCCTCTCGGTGATTATTCCTTACATAATATCAGTGATTGCTGAGATTATTGATTTCTCATTTGATTTGATTCATTACACGGCTTGAATAATGAAGAATGATTTGAACATTAACAGAAATGTGTATAGAAACAGGGTGAAGGTAAGTATAACTAATAAAGTCAATCTACAACTACAAAGAAATGTACAAAAGGGTTAAATACTGGAAACGCAGTATAAATGGAAAACACACACAACAAAAGGTCAAATAACTCTAGGTGGTAATAGATGGCTGTGTGCCTCACCAGGAAGGAGCTGAAGAAGATGAAGGAGACGAAATAGAAGTATGCAAAGTCGGTCCCACAGCCCCCCTCCTGGTCGGAGGTCAGCAGCGCAGGAGTATGAGAGGCGGGCAGCTCACAGCGCTGCCCCCCAAGACAGGACAGCATGATCTCCTGCCACGACTCCCCTGTAGCACTCCTGCACACACACACACACACACGCCCATACATACACACAGAGACAAGCATGCACACAAACAGAAACACACGCACACACAAACATACCCATGCATACACACACCCACACGCAAGCACACACACACACACACACACACGCAAGCGCACACACACACACGCAAGCACACACACACATTCACACGCACGCACACACACACACACACACACACACACACACACACACACACACACACACACACACACACACACACACACACACACACACACACACACACACACACACACACACACACACACACACACACACACACACACACACACACACACACCTTAAGCTCTCATGAGAGCACTTGGCAGTCGGGTGCACTTGAAAAACATTATTAAATGCACATGAAACTTTGACTATCAACTATCTGCTAATTAAAGGTATCACTTGTGTACCTCATTAACCTGTAAAAGATTTATGTTTTGCATCTGAACATGATAATATGACAAGATCAAGCCACAGTACCTGAAGAGCAGCATCAGAGCCCCAAAAAAGGTCCTAAAGTTGTTGTGTTGATTGATATGCGTTTCCTCATCCAGCTTTATGTTCCCAAACACCTGGTGCATGCAGATGAATACACTTTAATTAAAGTTCATTCATTATTGATAGTGCAACAAACCTAGGTTTTACACACATGCATACACAGTTAATGCATTCACTGAGCAAATAGGCTAAAAGCCTTCAGGTGCCAGCCTTTGTGTTCCTGAATAGTAACCTAATAGGTCGCCTGCCATTCAAATCCCCACTATTAGAGCTTCGAATCCCAATTGTAATCAGAATGCCCTCTTTGCACTGTGTTTCAACATGGGCGTTGATCCCCTATCAAGTGTCCAATGCATGTGAAAGAGCTGGATCTGGAGTGATGATAAGAGGCTGATAGAGGCGTCATGAGAGCATCGATCTCATATTTAGCGATCCTATTTTCAGTTTGATTTAACGACGCGATTATATCCTCCCTCGTCATCACATCTCCATCGGACGCGCCGACTGCTAAAACGCACGCACGCTGATCCGGCCCGCGCTCGTCCTCCGTTGGCTCTCTGACCTGCATGCCGATGATGGCGTAGATGAAGAAGAGCATGGCGATGAGCAGGCAGACGTAGGGCAGGGCCTTGAAGGACTGGACGAAGGTCCACAGCAGGATGCGGATAGTGTAGCCCTGCCGCAGCAGCTTGATCAGCCGCGCCGCACGGAACAGCTTCAGGAAGCTCATGTTGAACGTGTCGTCCGACTGCAGATGAGACAGGGGGTGCGGGGCGGACGGACGGACGACGGTGTCGACCGGGGGGGAGAGATGTGATGTGAACGCAAGGGACGGTATCGTTTGAGAAATGGACAGATTGTAAAAGATTTTCATGACGAAATTACGCGTTAAAAAGAGAGGGCGACATGAGTCGTTTAAAAAAGAGAAGAGGCTATCATAGAAGCGGTTTTCTGACCCTCCAGGCCTGCCACAAAGTGCAGCACCGGGAGGCACACTCAAGGCCGGCGCTTCTGGCCCGGTAACGAGCAGATTAGGAGTTTAACTTGCATGTAACACCCACGTGAACACGGGGAGAACATATAAACATATAAACATGGAAAGGTCCCCCCCCCCCCCTATTTATAACAGCCTTAGAGCAATACAAAAGGCAGACTATGGTTTTAATATTTTATGTATTATGTTGATCATATTTTCCAAATCAATCGGCAATGGTATGAATTTCTCTCCATTTAGTACCTGCATGACCACGATCTCCGTAATGCTTCCCAAGACGGTGATGAAGTCGAATATGTTCCACGTGTCTCTGAAGTAGTTCTGCAGGAGACGAAGAGAAGAGGGGAGAGAAGGGTTATCTCAGATACACACAGCACTTGACCTCTACAGGAACCCACTGGAGGAGTCTGGGGTGAGGGGCTCGCTCATTATCTCACCAGGAAGCCAAAGGCCATGATCTTGAGGATGCACTCGACGGAGAAGAGAACGGTGAAGGCCGTGTTCAAGTGCTTCAGGACCGCATCGTAGGCCGGTGGGGCTGAATAGTACTGTGACAAACAGCATACAAACAGGACTTAATAGGATACAATACAATATGACACAATGCGAGTGCCATTCAACACATTACAATGCAATACATTTCCATTAAGGAGTTGTTTTTGTGTCTTTTAGTAGCATTGCTGTCCTTTCAGTTCAGGGAGTTAAATCTTTCCAATGTGATAAGTTGATAGTACGAAAAAAAAAAGGTTGAACAATGGTCCTCATTTCACAAGACGACACCGATTTAAGGGAGGGAATCATAACAAGAAATCATGATATAAAAAAATGACATTTAATCTTTGTTCATATGGAGAACGGAGCCACGTCAGAGTTCATGCCGCGAGCAGACAACAGACTGCTACGTTGAGAGCGAGAGGAGAAGCGAACAGAAGTGCAGTGCGGTGCAGGAGAAGACCTTTAAGAAGAGACGGCTCAACAAGACGGACGAGTCTCCCGCCATGACGGAACATTTCCTTCACACCTAGAAATAGCCCTTTAGCCTTAGCCCGTCTGACCCATGCTACTATAAGCGGACTCATTCTTCTGGGTGGGTGGGTGGGTGGATGGATGGGGTGGGGTTGGGGATGGGGGGGGGAGTGGCTACAGCATCAGCCACACTCAATGGGCCCATGCTAAAGAGGGGGCCGCAGGCTATTATCGATCCAATATTTAATATGCGCTGAATCACAGCACGGCTCCAGCGGCACAGCCTGTCAAGGGGCCGGGGGATGTAACCGGTAGCAAAGAACAAGCAGAAATAGGTCGTTACTAATAAAGTAATATTATTACGTGCATGTTTTTATAAAGCATTCAGATCGGATACTAATAATAATAGAAACTCTCTGTGGTGCTTTGATGGTCCCCCAGTAAGAGCCTGTGGGCTCTCAGTCAATACCGTTGGAAGAATCTCCACCAAATGATCCACGGAGATGAATCGCGGACATCAACACAGCCCAGGGGAGTGAGGACTGAGGGGGGGCCTCACGAGCATGCGAGCGTGAACACCCATTCATCATCGTGTCTTAACAGTAATACTGTTTTCTCTGGTCATTCCCATCGTCTTCAAGTGTGACGGGAGCGGGTCTCGGAATAATTTCCTGTTCAGCGTGAGTCACTTCGGGGAAAAGAAGTCATCAATTAACCTGCATCGTTCTTAACGAGGCCGCTGTTCTGGTTCTGACATCCCCTCAACACTCAACAGCACTCCGTTAATAGTGTTGAGAATACATCGTGTTTAACGGCGTTGGCCTTCACTCGTTCCCCCCCCCACCTTCATCATCAGCACGATGGTGTTGAGTGCGATCATGGCCAGCACAGTGTACTCGAAGGAGGGCGAGACCACGAAGTGCCAGAGACGGTACTGGAAGGTGTGGCGGTTCTGGGGCATGTATCTGGTCAGCGGCTTGGCGCTGATGGCAAAGTCTATGCAGGCCCGCTGCAAGTGGGAGAGAGACATAGACAGAGAGGTGAAAGTGAGTGAGTGAGTGAGAGAGAGAGAGAGAGAGATTGTAAGAACAGATTTGTTTTTTTGAGAGTGAGCGTTTCATTTTCTTTACTTTCTGTTTGTGTCATCGACCAAAGAGCTGTTTTTTTATTTTCAGGTGTTTATTTGTTTGGCCATGGTTTACACTGCTTGAAAGCTAATATGGTACGACAGACGGCAGACACACACATAGGAACTCGATATGAAAGGGCCACAGCAGGGAAAAGCAAAACAAACTGAAAGTCGAAAGAGTTCAACTAAGCTTTAGATCGTAATGCCGGGTTTTATAATATGAATAAATAAGGATGAGAAAATACTCTCTTAAAATGATCAAATATGAGTGGGAAATATCAGTGAAAAGGGAAAAATAGTTTTAGTCTGATACTATACTTTCCATTTCCATTTATCTCGATAAAATGATGTGTGCATATGTGTGTGTGCATTTCTATAATTGTGCATGTGCGTGTGTGTGTTCATGTGAATATGTGTGTGTGTGTGTGTGTCTCCTCACCTCGTTCTTCTCCAGGCTACACTCCTCCATCATCTTGTCCCCCTGTTCCTGGAAGGTGATGATGATGAGCGCCACAAAGATGTTGACGAAGAAGAAGGGGAACACCACAAAGTAGATGACGTAGAAGATGGACATCTCCATCCGGTTGCCCCGGCTGGGTCCTCTGTCCTCCTCTGTCACGTCCACAGAGTGCTGCAGAACCCTGAACACACACACACACACACACACACACACACACACACACACACACACACACACACACACACACACACACACACACACACACACACACACACACACACACACACACACACACACACACACACACACACACACACACATTATTATTGTAAGCACATTTTTTGTTCTTATCGTGCAAGTTCACTTGTTATTCCCTTTATATTTCTGTAAATAAAGTTTGATTTGATGTTCTACTTCAACTAAGGGTATCATCTCAGTTTTCAATGTATAGCTTCAGGGCAGGATTTTCTAGTTGATAGAACTAGACAAAAATAAAGCAAATTGTACATTTACTACCGTTCATTTATCTGAGAGTGAAGGTAGGGAAGGCCGCAGCCGACTTCCACCATAATTTAGCCGTTTTCTAAATACAACATTACGGTGCTGTGTCATAGAAGCCTGAAAGTTATCATGTCAACAAGCTCTTCTGCTGGTAAATCCGTGAGACAGCAGAGACCCTTACTCCTAAAGGTATGTCCCAATGACCCTGCCTCACAATAACACAACAACCTTCCATCAACATGGGATAGTTACTGCCAGTCATAAAAAGCTCCCCATGCATGACTAAATGCTTTGTTTCCCGTGTCTTATGGTTACACATCACGCCAGCCTTTCTCATGCTTTATGAACCTACACTACAAAGGCTTAATCAAGGAATACTTCATCAGACCACAACCTTTACATTAAAAAAACCTCCCTAAAAAAAAAGTTACATCAAGGAAAATATCACTTTGTTTCCTTTAAACTTTGCTTGACCGTGATTGGTCAAACCTGATATGGGGAAAAACAAGGTGGATCATCCGATTGGCCGGGCACTCACTGTGGCCACCCCTCCCCGGTGGACACGGTGAACAGGGTCAGCAGGGCCCAGACCACGCTGTCGTAGTGGAACTCGTGTCTCTTCCAGTCCCGCCTCTTCACCTCCTTCTTGTCCTTCCCGTAGTCGATGTAGTAGCCCCTGGACAGACAAGACAATGTGGTGGAGATTACATTAAGGAGTGTGTGTGTGTGTGTGTGTGTGTGTGTGTGTGTGTGTGTGTGTGTGTGTGTGTGTGTGTGTGTGTGTGTGTGTGTGTGTGTGTGTGTGTGTGTGTGTGTGTGTGTGTGTGTGTGTGTTCGATGTGTAGACTAAATGGTAAGCTATCTATCGCTTTTCTAACGAGTGGCCACTCATAGCACTTTAAAATTATTTCCTCACATTCATACACACACTCATACACAGACGGCGGTGTCAACCATGCAAGGCGACAGCCAGCTCATCAGGGTGAGGTTGCCTTGCTCAGGGACAGTTCAACACTTGGCTAGGAGGAGCCGGGGATCGAACCAGCATCCGTCCGGTCGCCAGAGAACCCGCTCTTCCTCCTGAGACGAGGCGCACTCTTGTGTGTTTGTGTGCGTGCACGAGTACGTGCTTGTTGTGTATGAGAGTACGTGTGTGCTTGTAAATCCATTCAAATTCCCATCACAAATTCAACTCATCCAATCCATGTCTATCAACAGAAGGGGAGGACCCCAGGCCGGGTCCTACTGGCAGTCTTTCTCCGTGTCCTTGGAGCCGTCCGTGCAGTAGAAGAACTTCCCCTTGAAGAGCTGCACGGCGATGACGGCGAAGATGAACATGAAGAGTTTGTAGACGATCAGGATGTTGAAGACGTTCTTCAGAGACGTGACCACGCAGTCGAACACGGCCTGGAGAGCAGGGGGTACAGCAGAGGGGGGGGGGGGGGGTCACTTGGTGTGTCGAGGTGAAGAAGATGCATGGATCTGACACGATCCAATCCAATATGTCTATCCTGTCCTCCCACTCCTCTTCTCTTCTTTCCTCACCCTTCCACTCCTCCCCTTTCCTCTCTTCCCTTCTCCCTCTCCTGTCCCCTCCTTCTCCTTCTCCCTCTCCCCTCTCTTCCCCGCCAAACCCCTTCGCTCCTTCTCCCCTACTCCTCATCCTCCCAGCTCGTCCTCCTTCTACTCCACCACCTCCTCACTGTTTATCCTCGGGTGATGCCTGTTTACTACCTTGACTGTCTCTCAGACTCTCTGCTTGTCTCAGGCGTCTCACCAAGGTCCTTGGTGTAACGAGTGTGTGCTTGTCACAATATTTTTAATGCTCAAGGCTAGCTTTAGGCTAGCCTTGAGCATACATGCACACAGACACACACACACACACGCTCGCACAAATAAACACACACACACACACACACACACACACACACACACACACACACACACACACACACACACACACTTTGAAGACATGACAGCTCAATAAAATACATTGTTTTAAATCCTTGCAGTCCTCATGCACCCTGACAGGAATACCGATGACTGAGAGTACGATGGAGACAGAAGAGGGATGCTGCTGACCTTGAGTTTAGGGAGCCTCTTGATGGTCTTCAGCGGTCTGAGGACGCGCAGAACTCTCAGAGACTTGATGGTCTTAATGTCCCGGCCCTTATTGTTCCTGCCCAGAAGAACGGTGAGAAGGTTAAGCCTCACGACGTCGAATGGCTTACAGACACCTTGATTAGTGTTGGATTATACTGTGTCCTTCGACGTCTGAAAGCATATTCAATGTTGTAGGACTTTTAACGTGGGTGTCTTTCTGTTGCATTGTCACCTTACCCCAACACATTGCTGGAGGTCAGTCCCACAAGGACGCCAGCCACATCATTAAGGTATGACAGAAGAGAGAGAGAGAGAGCGAGAGAGCGAGAGAGCGAGAGAGCGAGAGAGAGAGAAACACACAAAGAAAGAAACAGAGAGAAACACACACACACACACAGGGCAGTTATAATACTGTACATGCAAACAAATGTCTTTCAGCCATTGGCAAAGTAATTGCAATCTAGACTCAGTGAGTGAAACATGAAGTTAATATTGTTATGTCCTGCAACAACGCATTATGATATATACATACACAATTCTGTAATATTGCAATATTCAAGTGGTAATCTCAACGATTTTCATGCAAATAAATGTCGGTTCAAGGCACCCGGAGCGATGTCGTGGTTTCGGCAAACGTCCTGTGTGTTGTTGCAGATATCAGTCGCACCTCCCCACCTCGCTACGTTCCCCCCCCCCGACCGAAGGCCACATCGGATATAAATGCGGGTTTTACTTGACTACTATCTCTATTTATCTTGTATCGATGAAGATAATGAATGCAAAGATGCCGCCAAAGAGAACGAAAACGGAAATCGTTTTTGATTCGATTGCCACTTTAACGATATGCAAAGAATTTCCGATAAATATGAAGACATCGCAGGCTGGGGACTGACGTGAGGGCGAAAGACACCAGCGCTCCGATCACAACGATGAAGTCCAGGATGTTCCAGAGGTCTCTGAAGTATGAGCCATCGTGGAGGATCAGACCCATGTTGATCATCTGGGGAGCGAAGGAGAGAAGACGACCGTGATGTGAAGGGAAGTGTACATCTGAAGTCAGGACTGGCTGTCTCTAAAAGGAGTTCTGTCTGTTAAGAGATATATTGTTTCTCTTTCTTTTGACAAATGCACTTATTGTGAGTCACTTTGGATAAAAGCGGCTGCTAAATCCCTCAATGTAAATGTCATTGTAAAGGATTAGCTTTTATGTGAACGCCTTTATCCAAATAATCATGCAGTCTATAAATTGTTAAAAAACATATTTTTTTGGTTTCTTTAAAACCACTGATGTTGTATAATATTCTTCTTTACTTAGCCTAAGGGTATAATCTAAATCATAATATTTTGTCTCGCTCCCCCGTAGTATTGAAGTTAATTTTAAACTCCACCAAGCATGCAACCCATCATGAATACCAACCTTGATAATCATTTCAAAGGTGAAGACTCCAGTAAACACATAATCAAAATATCGCAGCGCCTGTAAAATGACATGACAATGACACGGTTTTAGTCCCCAATGCTGGCTCTTACAAACACACACAGCCAATTTACACACACGCACACATTCAGCGAAACCGTTTCCTTTCAACAAGACTTTTGAGGAGACACAGAAAAAGAGCAACATTCGTCGAAGCCGATTGAGGGAATTTGTGGACAAAGTGCTTTTTATGTTCCTCATGTTCCTCATGTTCCTCATGTTCCTCATGTTCCTCATGTTCCTGTCGGTCATTTGAACAACAACGGTTTGAGAAATGAAAGCATACAAAAACGTTACAGGCAGGTGTTCACAATGATCCGCTGGCACATAAAAGAAGCCCACCTTGTTCCAGCCTGAGGCGGTATCAACAGGGTCCTCGGCTGCCAGCGCTATGCTACTGGCAGCTATGACCAGCAGGATGCAGGTCTCAAAGTACCGGAGGTTCACCACATAGTGGCAGGCCCGCCGCACCCTGGGGGGGGGGGGAGAGAGAGACAGACAGACAGACAGACAGACAGACACAGAGAAACACAGACACAGACAGACAGACAGACAGACAGACAGACAGACAGACAGACAGACAGACAGACAGACAGACAGACAGAGACACAGACAGACAGACAGACAGACAGACAGACAGACAGACAGACAGACAGACAGACAGACAGACAGACAGACAGACAGACACAGAGAAACACAGACACAGACAGACAGACAGACACAGAGAAACACAGACACAGACAGACAGACAGACAGACAGACAGACAGACAGACAGACAGACAGACAGACAGAGAAACACAGACAGACAGACAGACAGACAGACGGACAGACGGACAGACGGACAGACGGACAGACAGAGACAGAGACAGAGACAGATTTTTTAATTGAATTAATTTCAACAGAGAGAGAGAGAGAGAGAGATTTCTATCTAATAAAATAAATAGGTTTCTGCTTATTTTAGATTTGGGGAGGATACTTTGGGCCCCCAGGGTGGGATGGTGTTGTGTAATGTGGTCCTGTGAAGACCACTGACACTGTGACTCTGGGCTGTTCAAACACAATTGACACGACGCCATTTTAAGAAGACTAAAACCAAAACCCTCTCAAGAGAAAACGTAAAAAATTTAATAAAATCTACATGGGCGTAACATTACTCATAGAGCCATCAATTCAGAGCAGCAGCCCCCACAGCCCCCCCGTCAGGGCCCCCCTTCACCGGTGAGCCCCCGGTGACTCACGGGTTGTTGGGTTTGAAGATGAACATGCTGTTAGGGGGGACGGTGCTGACGGGCTTGCTGTCCTCCGTCTCCCCCTTCTCTGACGGACAGCCCTCCGAATCCTTACTGTTCACTGCGGTGGGGGGTTAACCAGAGGTGAGACCAGAGGAGAGGAGGAGGATGAAGGAGGATAGTGAGTGTGGAACAGTGATAACAATCAGGCAAGACATGGGGAACACTGGGGTAAAAGTTGAATTGATTGTATCTTTAACTTAAAAATAAGTTACAGATACAATCAATTCATCAATTCATCAGTTACTACAACAATTCATCAATGAACCAATAACTGAAACAGCCAACCAATCAACTGCCGACCAATCAGCAGTCCACCAAAAGGCAATGACAAAACCAAACAAATCAAACAATAAAGTAAACAATAAATCACCCAGCGCCAACCAATTAATCAATTTGTACAACACCATTGATAAATAGAGTCACGAATACAGTCAATCAACCAATCAGGTGCTACAATCAGGCCTTCCCTTTCACCTGTGATAGTGGAGAGCTCCATGGCAGAGTGTACGTTGGGCATGTCTATGGTCACACTGGAGCCCAGCTGGTCCTGGTCCAGGCACAGGGCGGCGCTGTGGTCGGGACCTCCGCTGTCATCACCAGGGGGAGAGGGTGGCCGGAGACCGGGGGGCTCCCACTGCTCTGCCTGGCCCCCCTGGTTCTGAGTGCAGGGGGCGTGGGTCTGGTTCTGGCCCTCTGACAGACCTGGGTCGGAACTGTGTACTCCCTTTGGTCTGTAGGAACAGACACACACGCACGCAGACATTATATGGAGGAGGTTCATGCAGCGGGTTCACGTTTGCGCTTCAGATTTGAAGGCCCTTGCAGTGAGGCTGTTTGTGTAGTCATACTGTACTGGGTGTGACTGCAACACATGGGATGGGACTTTGTATATTCTTGATTTGATTTGCATTCCTGCAGCGCATTTAAATCAATCAACACTCGATCGATCATTACTTTACTCCATTTGTTTGGATGTTTGACCGGGACAATCAAGTGTGAAAGGCAGTTGTAGGCCATATGTCTAAAAAGAAAATCACAGGCAGCTTACAGGACACCAACAATGTGCCGTGACATCTTACTGATCTCAGATCTCAGAAAATGTTTGAGACGGACGAAGGTTAGAAGACCCACGGGAGGCAGCGCGTCTCACCTCCCCCCTCCGAGCTTCTCCCCCCCGGCCTCCTCCTCCTCCTCCTCCTCCTCCTCCTCCTCCTCGCTCCTCGACCTCCGCTCCCGGCTGACAGACCGGCTGGCCGAGCGCTGGCCCCCCTGACCCCTGCCCCCGGCCGCCGCCCCCCTCCTCCTCCGGCCCCTGACCGCCGCGCCGTGACCCCCCGCCATCTCCGGGGTGAGGGCGTCCCCCCCGGCGGCGGGCGGGCGGAACTTCTTCGCGGCGCGGTGCCGCCGCTCGCCGTTCCGCATGGGGCTCCGGCACCCGTTGACGGGGCCGTAGTGGCCCCGCCTCTCCGCCGCCGCCGCCTCCGCCTCGGGCGGCTCCGGCACCGCCAGGGTCAAGGGGGGCTCCGGGCGGGACGCCGCGTCGCCGCGGTCCGACGCGGCGTCCGCGGCCTCCGCCGGGAGGGCGTCCGGGGGGGAGAGAGCGAGGGCCGCGCCCGACGGACCCGTGGGATCCGTCGCCGGCGCGGGCGGGGGCGGGGGGTTCGGCGAGGCCAGGGGGTCCGCCGCGGCCAGGCGCTTGAGGCTGCCCAGAGGGGTGCTCTGGTTGTGTTTGCCGTGCACGGACAGCGGGTGCGGGAGTGCCCCCGGTGGCGGCGGCGTGGCGGCGGCGGCGGCGGCTCCGTCCGTGGCCTCCTCGCCGCCGGTGCTGTTGTGCAGCACCTCCCGGCTGGACATCTGCCGGTGCCTCCGCAGCTGGCTGGTCCGCTGCTCCCACACGGACATGGTCATGCGTCGCCGCCGCTCCCTCCTGGACATGAAAGAGTTACAGGGGTTGAGAGGGGGCGGCGGGAAGGCCTCCCGGAAGCTGCCCTGGCTCTCCTCCAGGGAGTAGGAGTGGGCCGGCCGGCTGCGGTGGATGGCCCTCTTCCTGTACAGGTAGGGCCTTCTCCTCCGACTGCCACTGTGGAGAGAGACAGAAAGGGGGGGGGGGGTCCGCGTCAGTGGGGCGCCCGGGACTCGGTGTGCACCGTAGACCTCATGGGTTACATTACTGCACCAGACACTAATGCATTCGTTTGATTCAGCGTGCATTGTTTAAATTACAGCATCAACCACCAATGCATTGGTTTGATTCAGCGTGCATTGTTTACATTTCTGCATCAGATACTATTGCATTAGTTGGAGCGGAAACATTCAACTAATACATGAGCTTGAGTCAGTCTGTATTGGGCTATTACACTACTGTTTCATATACTAATGCATTAGTTTGAGTGCAAGCATTTAAATTTGGCATTCTGCTCAGGGCAACTTAGTTTAGCAAAAACACATTTGTTTAAAACAGCAAAAATTCAATAGACCAAGGTAGATGAACACAAGTTAATTCTCTTTTTGTAAACAAGCAAACAAAACCGTTGTCCCAAGCATGTCCTTGTTGTAACTTTGATCGGTGGTTTTGAAACACTTCATACACAACATCAAAGCAACTCCATTTTGATGAGAAACCATTGGCTGAATCAATGAAGATGTTATGTATCGGGTCAACCAAGCCAGAAAAAGTTACTGCGCCACAATCAAAAAAGAAGTGCAGAAAATGCAGAAGGATGCCAGTGGTGTATATGTGTATATGCGAGATTCAAAAATAAGAGTTCAGTGCTGGGGGGAGCACAGAGAGTGGGGGGGGGGGGGGGGGGGTGAAAGCAGGAGATTACCCATGGAGATGAGAGCCGAACACTAACGCAGGCAAGGAAATCAGACAGGCGCATGAGAGAGTGGGGAGAGAGCTGAACGGACACTGTTACTTACTGTGGCGTGGACTCTTGTGCGGTCCGTGTTATCAATGAGCGATTGGTTGAAAACAAGACATTAGTGCTTTTGTGAGCAGACATAAAACAGGCCGAGAGACACGCAGCGAAACAGCCCCCAACCTCGACCCACGTGCACTACAATG